>NW_010321409.1:46420-86487 GCF_000700745.2 Antrostomus carolinensis
TCTTCAGTTCTGTGTTACTGAAATCCAGAAGCAAGAAATTCCCTTGAACAACTCCACACTGCCTGTGCCATGGCTACAAATTGGAGATATTGAGGGGCTGGTTGGATGCAGGTGAGAAGGAAGATGGAAAAAAAATCAAAAGGATTTTACTTTACATTCCTCAGACCTGTCTGAGATGCTTTTTGCCTTTGTCTTTCAAAACAAAAATTAGTTTTCAGCAATTTTTAAATTTTTTTAATATTTTTTTTTCCCCACAAAAGCTATTTTTTGCTTCAAAAAATGTTTGGAGACAACATTTGACGTGCTGTACCTACACAGCAATATTCAGAGGCCTGAGGAGTAAACATCAGCTATTCCTCCTTGGTGAGAGGTTATCCAGCACTGAGGGGACATCTTTCATTGTTTCACTCTCAGTACAACAATAAATGAAACATGGAAATTATTTCTTTAATGGCTTCCTCTAAAAATCAATGGCACTCAATCCAGTTCCAGCTGGACATCCCTTTCTATTTTCTCCAAGCATAGCATGTCTGTTTTGAGTTGATGTAGATGTAAAAGAAGAGCCAGGATAACTCTTATTGTCCTTTTTGAAAAGCTTATGTCTTGATTTGGATGGGAAGAGGGTGAGGAGAGAACAGGGTTCAGACACATGAACCAGATTTCAGAGCTGGTAAAACAAGTAATCCCAGGGAGCTGCAACTCCACCACTCTGAGCCCAGGTCCAGGATCCTGGAGCCAGCTATAGTCTGGGCCACAGTCCAAAGCTACCTGAGGAGACACTAACACTTTCGATGGTGTTGTAGCTGCATCCCCAAATTTCAATATGCACAAATGAGAAAAGGGTTCAATCACACCAAAGCAAAACAGCTTTGTGCAATAACTGGATGTGTATCAAAGAACGATGGAGAAGCTGGATAGAGCTACAGCTCATTTACTGCAGGGAGAGCAAGAGAAGAAAAGCACTGGGGAAAAAAAGTGGTCCACTGCAGGAAATATTCAGTTTTACAACCTCTTTACTCCTCTTTCCCAGGTAGCACCAAGGTATTCACCAGCTATTTTAAATCTCAATTTCTGGGGTAAAAGCTAAATTACCGACAGAACCCATAGGAAATGGAGACAGAACAAGTGGAAGAGCTACAGAATCAGCTGCACTGGGAAGGAACGGCACCAATTACCACTCAAAATCATCCCAGTTCAGGGATGGAGTGAAGCCATTATTAATCACCAGACATCAGTGCAACCCCTGCAGCAATTAGCACTAATCTATAGCGTTTAGGGATGATCCCAGGTTTGAGCTGCACAGGTAAATCAATCCAGCAGAAAACACACCCCAGACACGGGCTTTATTCTACCTAAACCAGGTGCCTCTGGGATTACGCAGACACACACACACGCTATTTCAGCCGAGAAATCAAATGACAAATCTGAAGTTGATAAACTGTTTACAAGGGGATACCAAGCTCTGAAGTAATTGCTAGCAAATTATCATGAGGAACATTATCAAGCAGCAAGGCAAAACCCTTTCCGGAGAGGAAGATGTGATGCTTGTGCTGGTGTCTCCTCGGGGATACGGCTTACGCCCCGCTGCCGGCTGCATTTAGAGCAAGGGCCCAGGGCTGGGATTTCAAGGCTCTCTTCACAAAGTGTTATTGTCAGGGGGTAACAGCTTCCTGGCAGCGCTTTCTGTACCCTCTTTCCAAAATCAAATTACTTGGTGCAAATAGTAAATTACCTGAGAAATCAGGCAGGCATTTAACAAGGGATCGGGATCCTCAGAGGAGGACTTAGGTACATGGAGCCAATGTCTTTCCAGTGGAAACCCCAGTAAGGCACAGCCAGGTTGAGATCAGGTTCATAAATTCTCTCTGATGTCTGTGGGTAGAAGGTCCTAGGACAGATGCTCAGTGGCACAGAAAAGTCATTTTAAAAGAAGATGAAGTTGCACATGGGAAGTAGGAAAATGAGGAATACTCTTCCTTGGAGGAGGACTGGTTCAGACAGGTTCTTCCATTTTTGACATGGGCACTTGCTACATCTTATTCTCCAATCTCTCCACTCCTCACATCACTGAATTTGCACATTTTTATGTAATAGAGGCAACTGTCATACCCTCTAACCTAGGGGAGGAACCTTAACACGTATAATGTGGCATCCTGACCACAGCCAACTTGCAGACTCCTTTGAGTTCCCAGTCCCAACCTGCTCCATAACGCAAAGATTTATGAATGAGGAAAGCATTACTGCTGACAGGAACAGGACAAAACTCTTTCCTGTACCATGACAGCCAAATCATTAAGCTAAAGAAAATGCAACACAAATGTTTCTTAATACTAAAACAACAGCAGTAGAGCCCAAGCAGGCAGATGTAGGGTTCCCTACAAGGCCAATCAAAACTTCTGTTTGCTTCTGGGAGCCTTCTGAGCTTCAACGATCTTAAATAAACAGCGCAGCCATTGAAAACCTATCGGCGGCTCCCCTGGCAGCCTGCCTGCAGAAAGCAGAAGCTTGTAAAGAAGGTATTGAGCTCCAGCTGGCAAACACGAACCAAACTCAGGCATGGTTGTGGGGAAAGTTGAGGGCAACACAGCTGGCTCCTGCAGTCAGGAAACAGAGATGCTTTCCCTTGCTTTTGGATACACCAGCAGTGAAATCTGGGGTCTTCAACATGCAGCCTAAAGATGAACGGGGTCCTCCCGCCTCCAGAGCCTGGACTAAAGTGAAGGCAGGATGCCCATGGGTTGGGATATTTATTTGGGTTCCTTTAGAAGCATCACAACAGCAATAGTGATGACCTGGCAATTTAAATTAGGACATAAGAGGATTTTTCTTAGAAGAAATGAGATGCTGTTTTTAGAGCATGTAGGACAGCCACTGTAAACAGCAAAGTTTCTCCACAACCATAAAACCTCACAAAACCCCCAAAACCACAGGCAGGAAATTAAAGAGAATGCAGAGGAAAAACAACACCAAACGATTACATCTCTGTAGGGATTATACTGGGAAAAGCAAAAAAAGAACAAAGACCTTGATCTTTCAAATAGTTGGCCGGTGCTCAGCTGTGCCGGCAGGAGTTGCGAAGGCAGCGCTACAGACCCCAGCGGTCTGGCTGCTGCCAGGCAAGACAGGGCACCAGGGACCACGACCAACGACGGGAGGGGAGACAAGAAGACCCATGAGATCCCCTTCATTTCTGGCTTACTCTTGATTAATTCCAAAACTGGAATCAAGTCCAAACTAGCCAATGCCACAGGATTATTACACTTGCCTGCATTCTCTCCCTCCCTGCCCCCCCTTTTTTTTCTCCTTTCTCTCCAATGCAGCTCTGTAGTATGGTTTTTATTTTAGCTAATGAATCCCTGCCCACACATGTGAGAGTCTCCAAAACACCCACAGACCAGAGGCAGGGGAAGGAAATGCCGGAATTGTTTGCTGAAATCTGGCAGAGGCTATTTTTTGCGAGGGGCCAGAGGAACACAGTGTTCTCCAGAGATCCTGAAAAGGGTGAGGTCAGAGACTGGCTTCTGCCACAAGGCCTCAGCGTTGGGAGGGTTTTTTTGTCTTTTGCAATTACATAATGTCTTTTCCATGCCTTAAAGTTGGTTGCTTCCAGATTGCTGGAGAGAGCTCTGAAATGACATACTCCACAGCTTTAAAACAAAAAAAAAACACAACACACTTCTGCTTGTATAAAACTGCAAAACCCTGTTTCCTGTCACAGTCCCGTATTGTAACAGATGGAGGAAAGGGGGGGGGAAGGGCTCTTTTTTTTTTTTCTCTCTTTCATTTTTCCATATTATCCATGTGTTGGCAATGCACTGCTGTCACAGAGTGGTGGAAAGTTCATTTACGGGAAACCTTCCGAAACTGGAGCAGCTCATAAAACTTTTAATGCAGACCTGGTTAAAAAATAATGACATGAGACCTGAATGTTTTTTTGGTTCAGTTGGGGAATGTATTTTCAGTCTATTTCTACACTTTGAGTTAAATGATGATATTAAGGGCTATTTTAATAATTAAAAGGAAGAAAGAAAGGAAGAGAAACCCTCCTAGAAGGACAGAGATATAGCAAGAGTTCAAGAAATTTGTGAAGCTCCCTGGGTCTCATGATCCAAGCCAGGTAACAAGAAGGGGCTTATACTACATCACCTAAACCCTTTACCCACCCTTACCTATGGGTGAACTTCTTAGCAAGGCCTTTAGCTAACACCCACCACAAGTAAAGCAGCTATGAGGCAGCCTGCAAGCTTTTGGGAATGAAAAATGACCCTTTCTAGTTTTTGAATACAGGCAGAAGATGAAGATGGTTTGGATGATGGGGCAGAACCACAAGCACCCAAGGGCCATCAAATTGCAAGCTATGTTTCCAGTCAGCCACATCTTGGGGAAAAATACATCCGGATCCACAAAATTACTTTGGCACAAGACCACTACCACTTTGAAGGCTTCAAGTGACTTCTTCAGCTCTCAGAAAAATGACTGTGTTCCCTAAAATAAAATGGTGTCCCCATCCCAACAGAGAGGTGTGAGCACATGTGAATGAATCCAAAGGGTCTAACAGCACAAGAAAACATTTGCCCAACACAATTTTCTCTCTGAACAGGCTCCACCCCTGATGCTCCAGGTCTTCTCTTCTCTCATCCCATGGCCTTTCTGTCCTTCCCCTGCTTTTTGTGTAGATATCTGGGAGCACAGGGCATGGGGTCAGCAAATGGGATTAGCAATGACAGTGTATTTGTCTAGTTTGAGTATTCAGATGGAGCAACTTGGGGACTCTTGGACAAAGCCATAATAGCCACAGCAAGTTGCAACCCTGGGTTAAATGGTTCAGCTGCTCTAAATTCACATGGTCCATGATTTGGGTGAGCCTCCCAACTCAACCCCTCGGGTGAAGAGTCAAACAACACCCTGGAAAAGGCAGAGCAAAAAAGAATAGGAAACAAGAGAAAGCTGGTCACAAATAGCCCATTTTGTCCTCCAACGATGGAGCAGAGGCATTTTCTACATAACTTGGACTGTACAAACAGGAAATCTGTGTACTAATGTGTTCCCACAGCCACGCACATGAGGGGTCTGTGTGCCTCTGGAGTGCCTACAATGAATCATTCATTGTCCTTCCTCAGGCTTTCCAGTAGGAAGAAGCTACACATTTGACCTTATAAAAAGCAATAATTTTGCCTGGTAAGATGAGGCCAGCTGTAACCCAGGCCTCGCTGGCAGCCTAAAATACACCGGAGAAGATACGGGTTGCTGCTGTGCTGCCGAGTGCTGCATCAGCGTTTCCATATGAAACTACTATTTTCAAGGCTGCTACAAATAAGCCAAGAAAGAAAAGAAACAAAAGGAAGCTGGCCCCCAAATTACTTTTCCTTTAAAAATATATAAACTATGCTGCAGGTTTTGGCCTCTAACAGAAAAATTTAGAACTGGACATTCTTGTTTTACAATAGTTTTTTTTCTTGCCAAGAGGACTCCTGCCCATCTTCTTGTGATCTTTAAGGTAAGCTTGCTCACCTGCTTTCTCAGGAAATTAATCAAACAACAGTTATAAAATTGGTAACATGATCGATCCAAGGCTCACAGAGGTCATTAGGGATAAATGGGGAAGAGAGGATGAAGGTGCCTGTCAGCACATCTAGTAACTTGTTTATTCTAAAATGCTTGCTTAGTCAGTGGCTGCTATGATAGCTGTGAGTCCTTTTCAGTAACAAAAGCAATAATTAGCATTTTTAGAAGGAATTAGTCATCCCAGGTAAGTTGATTTTTAGCATCTGCCTGGAAAAAGAGTTAGAAAGATGGGTCAGTGGTTGAGAGCATTTGTCTACGACATCTCTGCTCCTTCCCAGATTTCCTGTGCAACCCTGAGGACACTTGGAGAATGTTTTTTGGTAAGTTAGTACAGATCCTGAATATCCAGCCAAGTCCCATGTACATCTCTCGATGCCCTGATGCTGCCAGAAATTGAGTGCATGTGCTGTGAGTGGCCTCATCTTCCTACTGGTAAACTGGGGATAGGAAATATTTCCATCCAACAGACATGTCAGGAGCAGAGAGACACCAACTTTTGAATCCTACACTGATAGAGGTGATGCAAGTATATTAGACAGAGAGAAAGTGGAAAACACACCAAAAACCTGCCCCCTCCTGATTGACCCAATGTTGGAGTCAAGACAGAAAGAGGGATGTGCCTGCAGACCTCATCCAACCCTGCTGAGAGGTGCCAAGAAGGACAACAGTATTTCAGGCTCCGAACCTAAACATCTTGTGTTTCATGTAATCTCATTGAAAATATTTTTATTTATAACCTCAATTAGTCGTTAACCAAAATCCCACATCTCGGATATCATGAAATTAAGCAATAATGAATAAGAAGCTGTGCTGTTGAGGCGCTTTACAGAGTGATTCATATTAAATAAGAGACCACATAGCCAATATAATAGTTTGCCAGATTAACACATGCCTCGCTGAACAGTAAATACTTTTATTTGTGGCTGCTTTGGAAACATCATTGCGTTCAGTAATTAGCAAAGTGTGAGGCTAATAAAATTTGAAAAAAAAAAAAATAGAAAGAAGAGAAGAAAAACTTTGGGTATAAGTGGAGCTTGTACCTTATCCAAGCCTGAAGGAGAATTTAAAGATTTAATTACAGCTAATGAGAACGTATTTCAAAGCTGCAAAGCTCTTTTTGCAGCTTAATAATGCAAAGAAGGAAACACTGAAGTGCGATGCTCCCGTGGGGGGCAAAGTGTGTTGCTCTGGGAACACATTCAAAACCCAAAGAGAAGTGAAGAGTGATCCAGGGGCCAAAGGGGAAAGGTGAATCCTGCTGTAAGGTGGTCACTTCTTTTCCAGCTTTTGCACACTAAAATTCCTCTTGAGCTCTTCTGAGACTTACAGCATCAGGCAAACTTATGGTAAGCAGAGAACCTGAAGAATTGTTCTCCAAGGAGCCGACATGGCTTGCAGAGCCATCTCTGCCAATTCTGTTTACTTATGAAATATTAATGTGGTACTGGTGACAGTTGCTGGCTTTGACAGCACTGGAGACCAAAGACCTCTGTAATTTGTAAGGGGTGGTCATCCTGCTCCGAGTGCATGGCCAACGTGGTTGAGGCAGAAGGCAGCCCATAACAGGGAGCTCAGCACACATTCTTATCTTGCCTGAAGCCAAACTATCACAGTCCCCTTTGATGCCTTCACAGCTCAGCTGGGCTCAGCACTCAGTTCCTGCAGGGAGTGACCATTAGGTGGGGAAAACATATTCCAGTGCTTTGAGCCAGGCAGTATGCAGGCAAGCGGTGTCCTGACCAGCCGTGGGCACACGATCCAGCTTGGACAGAACTGCAGCTAGCCTGAACTTTCCTCCAAACCTCAAAACAAGCTCAAAGTCTTAAGTCCCAACCGTATTTCCCTCCATCTGTGTTTTTTTCCTATTGCACTTGTATTTTGAGTTCTTGTGGTATTTTCAAGTTAAGATGTCAGGGCCTAATTTGGGGCCAAAAGAGATAATTGGATGTTTGCAAACTTCTCCACTCTAAGCTTTCAACTTTTATAAGCACTGAGACATTAGTAAGATCAGAGTCCCAGATCACATTAAAACCTGTCTCAAACCAATTCCTATCCATCATTTCCACAGATGTTAGAAACCTTCCTTACTGGCAAACATGGGATACACAAACATATTTCTGTCTGACAGTGCCTGTGAAGAAAGCCTGAAGTCATGGATAAAGTTGAGAGAGAGCACCAGGTGAGGTTACCTGAGTTCTGGCTTCACCTTGAGATACCTTGAGATATGTACATGATGTCATGCATATCAGATGCCCTCTACGATCACAAACCTTTCATTGTAAATATGAACTCAACTGCTTACACACACCTCCCAGGTGGAAAGGAAAAGGTAAGCTATAATCACTGTTTGTAAAGTTCCTAGAGATCCTTGTAAAAAAAGCACACAGACCTTTTTATCTCAAAGTGATCTAAAATTATACTATATGTACACTACTGGAGAACTAAAATTGGTATGACATGTTCCCATACAAAGCAGGCAGCCACCACAATAACTAAAACATTAGTTACTTTCTATGTGGAAACTACCAGATGAGTTATGTTTCTCCCACTGAATGCTCAAATGCATCTCACCAAATCTTTGAATGAATTTGTTCCTTAAAGTTTTGCTGCATTGTACGAACCTATTTCAATGAATGCTTTGCAAACTGAATTTCATATAGCTCCTGGTCAAATTTAGAAATTTGTTCCATATTGAATAATTATAGAAGCCCCAGTACCGCACACGTTCCCTATTTTGGTGGCTATGTACTAACAGCTTGCAATACATCACAGGAAACATGCGATGCCGAGTTCACGTTCAGAGAGAATCTGAGCAAAGGCATTCCATTTGCTTAGAGAAAATCACACAGCAGAAACACCGCTGTTGGAAAGATCACAAAGACAAAAAGGCTACAGAAAAGGTAAAAAAACCCAAAAACAAACGCACCCAACCCAAAAAACCATTCAAATGGAACATTCATACAAAAAGCAAAAATAGTCACAAGATGGTTTGCCATTTGGTTTCCAGTCCCAGTTTACTGAGCAAGGGGTATTGAGTGATCGGAGGAAATTAGTTACATTTTTGAGGGTTTGACACAGGTTAAAGACTGTTTTTTTTATGACATTAATAAATAGTTTGATTTGGAATCCAAGTACAAAATTCAACTTACTAGCAGGTCCTCACTGGGGTAAAAAAAGATCATCCTTCAGGTGTGCAGAACTTAAAAACCACATCGAACCCTTCCCGCTCCTGAATATGAATTGTAAAGGTTATTTAAATCCTTCTACCTTTTATTCAGTAAATCCATCCATCTAAGCACACTGTGCAGTGGATTTCTGTATGCACAGTCTGTCATTGCTCATGCCCATGTGTCATCCAAACGTCAGGTATTTGGCTGGAGTAGCTGTTACTGGGCAACTGCATGGCTAAAAATGGTGGACAAAGATAAAATAACGCTTTAAGTGCCAGCCAGCAAACCATCTATCTAGGAAGCCTACTTTTCCTTTTATAATAGGCATAAGAACTGCAGATAACAGATTTTCATGAACAGATCCCTGCTGCTAACACAGATACCGACATCAACAGTGAGACTTTTGCCCTGGAAGAGGAGCCTACACCAACAGGGCCAGCCTGGTTCCCAGGTTGGTGCTGGGTTGTTGGTAGGAGCTCAGAACAAAAGCGCATCCATCCGTGTGGACACGCTAGACACCACGGGGCCCTTAGCACTGCAGGGATGAATTCAAGTGGTGGTGAAGATATCACCTCTGTTCTGCTGTCAGTTTTTCAGTGGTGCTAGGAGCACGCTCTGGGCCTGCAACCACACCAACCAACAGCTAATAGACAGTGTCAGTAAACAGCACTGGAGCATACGCAATGTAAGCCCCCGGGTTTTAGAACCAGGAAAATTGTGCTGCAAACCACCATCTGTGAGCTGCTCTTCATTTCAGCTCTTAAAGCAGAAGAGACTGCAAAGTCACAAAGTACCTTCCGGTGTGCCTCAGAAGCTGTGCCAGCATCACAGCAAAGTCACGCACAAGCACCAGCTGGGGTAGCAGCAATTTGTTCTTGTCTAGATATGGCTCTATTAAGTGATTATTTTGGAAATCCCATCTTTGTGGAGCATCAAGAGGTACCTGTGGTTATGTCTGAATCCTAGGAGGGTCAAAACCCAGCAACAATCACTATCGTGCTAACATGATACTCTGCACTGGAGACAGGAATTCAGAGCAGCTTGTCTCACATATCCAGCTCTTGGGCCACCCTGTTGAGATATGGCTGCAGAAACTGGAGCCAAGGCAACACAAAAAATGCCAAGCTCGTCAAACCCCAAGAGCTGTGTTTAAGAAACCACCAAAATTCTAGGACAGGACTCACACCTTGAGTCCTCTTTAAAACCACAGACAACAACTGGCTGGATTTTTGTTCACTTGCTTGTTCTTCCTTAGGACAAATACATTTAAAAACAGTTTTCTCTTGCCAACAAGTTGCTATTAAGATCCATGGGCAAAACTCTGCAATTTATTGGTAGTCTAACACTAATTAAAAAAAAAAAGAAAAAGCCAAAATTAGATTACAAACATAACAAATGGCCTTCCCAAAGGCACCCTGTGTCCTGCAGCCAGAACAATCCCAGTGCCACCAGCAGTCCCTTAGCATGGCTGTTCAGCCAAACCCAGTGATGGCCCATGTGCAGTTCCCACCAAGGGCACATAATGGCCATCTACAGAGTAGAGCTGATAGTCCATGGGCCTGTCCTTGGTGCTGGGATGTTTTACACACCCAGTTCCACCTTTCACCAAAAAGGTCAGTGGAAGACACTGTACAGAGCTTCCACACCCCAGCTCAGCAGAGAGCTGTGTGCTGGAGAGACGGGTGTTTAAATACCGAACAGCTTAGCAACAAATCCTAGGTACACAGAGAAGGTAAATCATTTAACAACTTCTCTGTGTTTATTAGCCAAAGCAAATATTCACAGTGTGATGTGCCAACACCAAAAGGTGTATTTATCCCTTTGGACCAGGCAAGAGTTCTCTACTCAACTGCAGCATTAACTTTATTTTCTTTCCCAATTGTGGTGAAAAAAAACCCCTATATTGTACCAAACTGGTGCCCATAATCCAGCTGTCCCTGAAGACAGAAGCTACCCCAAGTGAAGAACACACTTTGATTTGCTAATGCTTTCCTGCTTACCTCTGGTTTGCATTTCAAGTAAGTGTCAGTCTCTAGGAAGCTCAGAAGTACACTCTTAACGTCTTGGAGCTCAGCTTCTCATGGTAACACACTAAAACACCTCCTGCTCCAGGAGGTCATTAGATTGAGCAGGACTTGTCCTTGTCAGTCTACTGTTCAAGTGTGAAAATAATTATTCCTTTGCCACTTTATTCAGTTCCGTTCTGCTCCTTAAATATTGGAGCTCATTACCACAAAATATAGTGTCTGAGAAATATTAATGCAAAGCAAAATATCCACATAAAATGTGGAGATAAAGAGTTTGAAATCTTCATGTAAAACTCCATTTCCCAAAGTTTCAATAGGCACTAAAGCTACCTACGGCTGGAAACTCTGGGAAAAATTCTTCTGGTTTTGGTGTCCATAACAGCCGTCCAAGCATCCAAAGCAGAGGCTTTTATTTAGGCGTTTAAGAAGAAAAACCCCCAAACATTTCCCAGACAAAACAAAAGCCTCATGAGGCTGCATGAAAGTGGAGGAGAGAGCCCCCTGCCATGAGGCTGGGGCAGTCTCTCCAGAGAGAGAAACGGGGTTCTCAAGCCCCTCTGCCCAAGGAGGGCCCCACTGCCTGGCACCACATACCTCTGGGGCACGTACTGGAACCAGACAGGCTGGTCCCAGCATGGGCTGTTTTAAAAGGAGGAGGTCACCCCCCTCCATATTTTGTGTTAGACACCTATGAACTGACCTCTGCTACGAACATTAGATGCTTTAGACCCAATGAAGGGGAGAACTTAGGACACGCCCTTTTCCAAAGTCTTCATCATTGGCCCACTTAGATGTCCCTATATGTTGGCCATTGTGTATCCTATTATGCGCTACATGTATTGGAGGGCAAAGACAAGCAGTTTTAGGGTTACAGCTTCACTTGAGACTCCAGATCCTTTCCATTCAGTGCTGCAAAGCTGAGGTCTCTTGTGCCTTAAAAGAAAACTGTTTACAGATACAGATCAAATGCATCACAAACATCACAACCACCCTGCACAGCATGACAGTTCGCTTTGTCTTTCCACTGAAACATCTCAAGAGGCAGAAAAGCTGTGGTTCCTTCACACACACAGACATTGTACCACCGAGGGTCCTATCCCACTCACTGCTGTACTCTTTCCTCAAGGACTTATTCCTCAAGGCTGGGACTCCTCCAGGCTGGGGGAAACTTCAGGAGCAGCTTCCCAACCATTCACTTCCACGAAAGTAGCAAAGCTAGGGCAGATCACAAGATAAAATATGGGACCATGCCTCTTAACAACACCTTGAAAACATTTTCTATTGACTACAGAGTATGTTTTCTGTACATCAACCTATGGAAACCACAGTGGGCTGGGCTCAGCATTCATGCTTGCCCCCTAACCCTCCAATGTGTTTAGCAAAGTGCAAGCACAAACCGTGTTGACTCCTTGTCTTTAATGGCTGCCCCTTCCTTTATGGGCTAATCAGTCACCCAGTAAAAAGAAAAGGAGCTGGTCTACGTGCTCAGAGGCTGGTGCGCATGTAATGAGCTCACCAACCTCAGCCGCTGAACGTGAAGGTTAAACACAAGAGCGGATATGAACTTTGGACGCTCATCAAAGATACACTTGGTAACAGGGGCAATGTTTAGAAAGAAGATAAACACAACCGTGAGGAAGGTCAGAGAGGAGGCTCCTAAAATGACGTTCCCACCGAGCTCCCTACCTGAAGGAATGCTGCCCAAAGGGGCCATGGCACAGGGGCTTTGTTGCTGCCACTTGCTTGCTTTACATCTGAAGCTACGCACTCTACTTCTAGAGCTGCTTTTCACTCTGCAGCTTATCCAAGAGCAGGCAGCATTTACATTGCAAGAGACTTGCATGACTGGCATCTTCCTGCATCCTCTTTACAGCTACCAAATACATTTTTTTCTCCCCTTCTTATGTCTCTTCTCTAGCAATTTGCTGTTTCTGCTGGGATATGGAGCACGTTTGGTCTCTAATAAGAGTCTAGTGGTATGCAATGTCATAACTGCACTGTTAATGATGAACAAGAGCAGCAGTCCTCAGCCTCTGTATGCAGGGCAACACCTGGAAGCTGATCCATGTTTAGAAGTGCTGGTGAAGAGTCACAATGTCAAAAATTAGAATGAAAAAAAAAAAAGTGGAAAAAACCCCCCCAAAACTATGTTTCCCTTCTGGGTTCCAATAATGAATAAGAATAATGAAACAGAATTTTTTAAATGTAGTTAAACTTAGACAAAAAAAAAGAGAATTAGGAAAAATTTAGATTTTTCATTACTTATCTAATTGAAAGAAATGTTGCCTTACACTAAGAAACTCTCAGCTGCAGGTGTGGGAGCACGGAAGGTTCTTGATTTTCAACCTCTTTCTCTAGGAGGAAGCAGAACCGTGTGAGCAACGCACGCATGAACTCTCCCCAATAATGGGACTCAAAGTAAGGTTGTTCTGAATGACTATGGGATAGGAAAGAGGACAAGTGTTTCAGTCTGATATATTTCAATGAGTTTACCAGCCTGAAAGCTCTTCCTTGAACAGAGATTGTGTCTGGCACAATGTCTTTATCTGACCCTTTATCTGTACAGAGGAAAGAGCGCCAGGCCCATTGCTTCCTATGAGCATACGTCACTGTGGTTAATCTGTAACATCCCTCATTATGTCTTCACATACAACAAGGGGTTGACGTGATGCTCTACGTGTCCTTTCTCTTCTAACATCAACTCTGAAGGCTCCCACCAGCACCAGCCCCACCTTAAACGGATGCCATCTGCAATGCTCTGTGAGAAATGTGAGCATTGGCTTGCAGAAACTCACGTTGCTTCCCACTTCAGTCATAATCTAAATAGTGGCTAAAATAAACAGGTTATGGCTTATATTGTCATTGTATTATCCTGTCCTGAATCAGTTCTTACCCTGGGAAACTCCCACTGATTCAGAGATGGTTTGTCTTGAGCAGGGCTTTGGGCTAGGAGGAAATGCTTCAACCACCAACATCACTTGGGGACATGCAAAGGGGGAAAGTTCAGGCAAGTAGCGGAAAGGTTTGCTTTGTGTGGGTGTTTTAGCTGAATGGGCTTGGCCCCACAGGGAAGGGACAAAATCTAGGGACCTTAAAGAGAACCTGTTAAGCAGTCACAACGGAGCAAACTGGCCACCCTTATCTAGAATTGAAATGGATCAGTCACGGAGATAATGGCAGTTTGTGGTCCTCAGTCTCCCTGTTACTTTGCCTGGGTGAGGATGTGTTGAAAGAAGAGAATCCGCAGTCAGAAAATCCTCTGGCAGCTCCCTGCTACAGAGTTTGATCTTCCTCTCCAGAGGCCCTGTTTCAGCTTTGCAGAACAAAATCAGCTCTGGCCTGTTAGGATAAAAGTTCTCCTGACCAGCTAACCATGCCATCTCCTAAAACAAGGGCCATCGCTAGCCCTGGAGGAACAGAATACACACTGGATTGAAAAAAAACCGCTCACCTTGGGTTTCCAACACAAGAGTTACCTGTACAGTATCTAGACTTAAATGTATGGGAAAATAAGGATGCTCCCATCTCCCTGCTAGCCAACCTGCCTGGACAAGAAGTGGATTCTGGCTTGTGCTGGTAAAACAGAGCTCTGATGAGCAGAACTATCCAAAGCAGCACTTTCAAACCCAAATGCAGGTAACTGAGGGTATTTATTTGATTATTACTGACTAATTTTGTTCACTTTGAACAAAATTTCCATTGCAAGATACTTTCCTGAAGGACTACTGAGATGCCTTTAATCAAAACTGCAGTGCTTGCATTGCAGGTAGCTAACAGCGTACAGCAACTTGCACTTGGGAATCTCAGGAAGGTTCAATGTGATTTTAACTGAAGGATGTTACAAGATCACATCTCAACGGCATCAAGTGGAAAGGGAGGTCTGAATTCCAGCTCTGATGATGCTTTGTATAGAGACTTCCCTATGTCTGCTATGTTAAAAGCGCTACAGCTGGCCACCACCCAGACATCCTTTAGGAAAAGGATCTGGAACTGGGGAAAGAAAATGAACTGCAATAATATTTATCATTCCAGGCCATGGTTGAAATCCTTTATGGCAGGCAGATTGGCAGTTTCATGAGCTGCTGTTACCTATTTTATTTGTAGGGAATTTCACATAAAGGCATAATAACAGAATCAACCAAAGGGATAAAGAGAATCAACACGATGAACAGAGTGATTCTACCTAGTCACCTTATGTGTTGCTCCATAAGGTAATTCCCTTGCTTCAACTACTTGTCGATCACTTTCTGCACTGGATTTAACCTTCCTGCTCAGCATTTTCAGCACACTGCTATGCCACTGAATCCAGGCTTTAAATGCCTTTGTCGATAAAAGTGGTTTGGAACAAGATCTCTGTTTGTGATGGGTCCTGTTCACTCACATCAGTTTAAGCATCCCAGAAAGCTCTGCAGCCAAACTCCCTCCTCGCCCTCTTCCCTCATTCTCTCCTCTCCACCTGGCTTTACAGTTTGAGATCCTGCATACTGATGGGTCATCCACAGCTCTCAAATTATGGAATAACTAGCTGGCATTTACAGTACCAAAAAAAACCCCAAACCAGTGTGGCTTTTCAAGGCTGTGCCTAGATGAGATGCTGTTTTGTACAGTGCAGCTGTTCCATTGTGTAGTTTAGAAAAAAAAGTTCCTATGAATCTAAAAACTATGAAAACATTTTGCCAGGTCACCTACAGCCACTTTAGTTGTGTGCCATTAATAGGAATGACAGCAATACGTTAATCAAATAATCCTGCTGAGTTTAATACGTGGAGCATGTTCTGCCTTGCAATTCTTTTATTGCTATAATTGGTGGATGACCCAGTTATGGGTTTAGGATTATGATTTTTTTTTCCACTGCAATAATTAATTCTGTGAAATTTTTAAACCTGCTGCATTGTTTTCAAGTTGTTGAAATGATCCACACATTTCTATACAATCCTTAAAATATCAGACCAGAAGAGAAGTTGAAACCAAACAACATTATTTCCCTCAAATGTGTTGGGTGGTGCCTTAGGGCATCCTTTTTTTATCTAGAAAAAGCAAGTTGCCATCTCCAGATCTTAGAAATGATCACATAATCAGTAGAGCGGTACCCAGGACTGTTCTCTTAAAAAAAATTCCTTTTTGGATGAAATACTTGCTCGAGCCATTCTAAATAGTTAGAAATAAAGATCAAGTACATTTTGAACAGTAATGTTACTTCAAATAAAAAGTACTCAATACTTTGTTTTGCAAGGAAGATGCTTTGCTGATTTCTAATTCACTGAGGAAAGAAAAGTAGGATGACAGGTGAAAGTCACTTTTTCAGGGAGAAGGTGCAGGCAAAACCATTGTGCTAAGCTCCTGTTACCTCCTGCAGCCAGGACTGATTTTTGCTAGATTAGTGTTAGATGCTGATCACCTTAATTACAGTGAAGGCTCTGTAGGCTCTACAGTTCCCTGCTGTAGCTGCTTTGTCTGATTCTAGCAGGACTCATTGTCAAAAAAACAGGAGCCAGGAGGAGCTGGCATTATCCAGAACCTCAACCTATAAGACATTTCTGTCTGGAATATTTTCACCTAGGACTGAACAAGGACACCTAATTTATGCTCCCAGCCCTGCTTGCTGTCTTAGGTAAGTCTTGGTGAAGGTGGTTGTAACTCTTGGAGCCTTTACATCCACCTTGCCCCCTTGTTCTATCACCACCATCCTTTGCCTGGCTTCTCTGGTCAAACTCTAAGCTCAGCAAAGCAGGATGGATCTCCCACCATGGCAGCAGCAGCATTGAGCTCCAAACATCACCTTTTCTAAAATGCATATCAGTATAATGTCATTAATCACCAAAGTCAAATGTGAACATGTGTTTCTTGTTTTCTCTGCATTGGTAAATCTTGATGTCCTCCCCAGGATGTTCAAACTGCCACTGAGATAGAACATGGACCAACTTTGAGACAAATGACAAATTTTGGAGAAGCAAGGGTAGACCAGAGCTGCAACTGAACTCTTTCTCCTCCTGCCCCACAACAGACAACAACACAGAAATTTATTCATTCCCTAGGACTTATACTCAGCAGCCTCTTCACTGTAGTGTGATGCGCTATTAAGTAAAGATAATGGTGAATGCGACTGCAGGCAGTGAACAAACAGCTATTTGGAGATAAGTCAGGCGGCTAAATAGGCCCTTATGAGGCCAGTGCCACCGAACCCAGGACTCGGATGCCCAGTTAGCTCCATCACAGGCCAGAGAGTTGGCCCACAGCCCGTGCTGGAGGGAGATAGATCTTTCATCAGCACACAGAGGCGGCTCTCATCTGTTTCGTGATGCATATGACATACTCATATGAATCCATTTGGGCTAACAAAGTAGTTATTTCAGCAGCAATGCTAACGAAGCCTGATTTACCACTCCTTTGCAGCCCATGTTCCTCCACTGCCAACACAACTGCCCAAGCTCATCCCTCTTCACCATGGCCACTCACTTCTCAGTCCAACCAGAATACCCTGCTTTTTCCCCCATGTCTCATCATTCAGCCCAGGGCAACCTCAGCTTTCTGCACATTCCTGACCCTTTCCCCGAGCAAGTGGTGGCATGTGCCAGGGCTGGTGCAGAGACACTTCCCTGCTGACAGGGGAGCTGCTGTGGGCACAGACTAGGATGCTAATTGCTGCCACTGCCAATGGGTATGTGCTGAAAACAAAGAGGCAGGGAGAAAGGAAGGGGCAGATTGCACAGAAAACCATCAGATAGGCCTGACATAGTATTATCTTCAATCTTCCTTTTCCCGACTAGCAATAAGCAAAAAAGTTCTACTAGGAGGATCATTCAAGCTGGTCTCAGAAATAACCCCGTGGAGTAAAGGCCACCTGGGTCTGGATGCGGCAGCAGTGGCAGAGGCATAGGCATGCTCAGCATCTGCATCTCCATCCCTGGAATCCCACCCAACTGTCCAGGGCAGTGATGTCTCCTACAGCACAAACAGCGCTTTCCACAGAGAAGTCACAGCTCGATTCATCAGCTTTTGTGAAGGCTGATTCAGCTGGGGCTCATTCATGCCTTTTCTCGGCTGCAGGAACTAACACTTCACTCCTTGCACAGTCCTGTGGCTGTTGCAGAGGATGTTATTGCTCCATGGGACCATGAAACAGACTCCCTGGCTCATCCCAATGTGCTGGGCCAAGCAGGTTTGCCCTAGCAGAGAGCAGAGGCTTAAGTCACCTCATTCTAGACACCCAGGGCATGAGGAGAGTCCTGCACATGGGAGCACGCACGTGCAGGAGATGTCTACCAGATCCCTTCCACAGAGCCCCAAGGCAGCCAGCGAACCCAAACAACTATGGACCCTAAACTTCTCACACTGCTTGCTTTTTTCTCTCCTCTCCTCCTGATGTCAATTCCTGGTGCAATCCCAGAAATAACATGGACAAATTCTTGGCTTGCTATTTTTGGCAGCTTGTCCCACCAAGGAAAGAGGGAGATTACACTGCGGGCTATTCAGGCAAGCTGGCACGCCGGCCACAAAAACGCTTTCTAGCCCATACGGCTCTAATGATAAATCCTGGCCAAGCTGAACAGACAGTTTCAACTTCAGAACGCGTTTGGAAGGGCCAGTGCCACGCTAGACAACCCGCCTACGGGTTTAGAAGGTGCTATTTATTTATTAAGTATATTTAACGAGTAGAAATAGAGCTGTGCGGTGGGCACAGTGACCAAGGGTGACTGGTGTGGGACAAGAGGCTCCCAGCACATTAAACACACACCGCCTGGCACCACCACCTGGATTGCAAAGATAAGTAGCCGGGTGATCACCTTTTAATCTGCATGTAATTAGTAAGAAGCAGATGTCAATTGGCAGAGAGGCCAAAACAAACAAGGCCGTTTATGGACACTAAGCCACAAAGAAACCTCCTGTATCTAACCTGGCGTGTCGAAAGACGCAAGCTTAGAAATAATAATGTGCAGCATTTCATCAGGTTGCCACAGAAGCTGCACGCTGTGTATGGTACACGACAGCATCCACACCCGAACATGCAGCTTTGTGTTGTGGTAGGTGGTAAATGAAAGAACATTTTGTTACTCTGGGTTTACACAGCATTTACTACACCATGGCACTGCTTCTAGGAGTTTGTCTCCAGTGATAACAATTTCCTTGGATTTTCCCTTTTTATTTCTTCTTTTATTTATTTTTCTTTTTAAATACAGCACCCACACACAACTCAAAGCAGTACGAAACTGAGAAACACACCAAACAAGCCTGGTTTAAAGAAAATCAGCAGATTGTTTTTAAATTTACAAACACTTCAACGGCCAAAAGTCTGAAACAGTCCCAAGTTGAAGAAGATTTTTATGGAAAGTACATGGGATCTTTCATGTTCATACATAATAGATGGGTTGCACCCAAACAAATCCTGCCAGGCCTAAAGATGAAACATCAAATCATCCCTTTCAGGGCAGTGAACCTACAATTTGGTTCCAGTAGGTCTACCTCTTTCCCAGCTGAAGCTTGTTTAGACAAAAAGATAAGATTAATCTCCAGTTTAGTTCCTACTCTGGTTCTACCTTTTTACAAATTCCTGCACTGTTCAGACCTAAGAATTTAATTTACCTGAGCACAAAGATTCAAGCCAGACATAACATTTGGATCTGGAAACAGGCAAGGATGTCCCCAAAGAGGAGTCTGGTCAACTTGTGGCTTTGATTCAGAGCCACATCTCATTGTAGCCACATCGCATTGCAGCCAGGATTAACTGAGGAGTACCTCAAATCCTTGAACACGCCAATGAATCTGTACCTCTGGATTCGCAAGCCCTGACAGCACCACAGAAAGTAATTTGGGGAGTTTGAGATCTCTGGAGCCAAACATAAGTTAGGGACATGTAGAATATTATATCTGTGTGATGCTGGGTTCTGCTGTAGAGCCAAGTTGTCACCCTGGTCCCAGCATTATGGATTACAGCTGAAAACCCTTTCTGTTACATAAAAAGTGAGCAGAAGATGTATTTCCTAGTCCTGTCTTACAGATCTCATACTTTCTGCCATGTAGCCAACTGTAAGGTGGACAAAAGAGCAACTCTGTGCTGGAGCCCAGCAAAATCCACAAAAGATGTGCATATTTTGAAACCCAGGAGTATGTCATTACTCATAAAACAATTTCTGGGGGGCTTCAGAGGACAGAGTGAAAGGGAGGGGAATCTGCAGGAGATGGCAGCGTCTGGTCCATGGGATACTGAAGTGGAGAAACGTCACTTTCTGCTGAAAATCAAAGTCTAGTCTGTTGCCTTGACCAGTAGCCACATGGTCACCAAAACCCAACGCCATGTCTCAACCAGAGCAAAGACGTAGCCTATGCTACATCTAGACATAGATTAAGAGCACTCCTCTGGAACACAGATTTAAATTGAGCCCACCAGCCTCTAGACAACCTAAACCCAGCCTATATTACACCAGTTTTCTACAGGGGGACAGTCAGTAAATATGCCCCATAATGTCAGGCAACGGTGGAAGATTCTGCCAGGCCAGATGGAGTTGTCCAAAAGACTGCCAATTTAACCATGCTAGTACGAAGAAAGCTCAGATGTTTGTAACTGTTCATGGGCCACAGCACAGCCCTCCCAGTTAGATCTTCAAATACATAAATGCTCAGCCTTCACAGTGCTTTTGAAGATGCTGGATCACAACAGCCAACTGGACCACCAGCAAGTAATTCTCATTGCTTTATAAAGCACTTTATGAAGTTGCCCAAACAGGAGTACCACTCTGTGCTACAGCAGCTATAATCTTACTGAATATCGCACATGGATTCCTGCTAAGGAAGGCTGCAAAGACTTCCATTTTAGTTCTCATCCGCAAATACCCATAATGTTCCTGAATTTCTGAGCTGCAACTTTTCACACTGCTTTCTCTGCCAGTGTTGGCTTTCATTATTTCTTTTAAATATAAACTTGGAGAAAAACCTCTTCAGATGTTTTAAGTTACAAACGTGTGGAAAAAATATAGTTTTCTACATTAAAAAGAAAGTTTTGTGTGCAAGTGCGAGGGAGACACAGAAGGAAAGAAGCAGGGAATAGCTCAAAAATGGCAATACTTTGAAACCTGAAACTTGGCACAGGAACAGTTCCTGACAAAGTGTATGCTCTGCTAAGTTTAGAAGAAATTGTGGTTGTAAAATAAAGCTATGAACACTTGAGAGTACGCCCTAGTGCACAGACAGCAGAGGACACTGTTCAGATTTAGCTATTAACCCACTATGAGAATTGCTGTTTGTATCAGAAGTACCAGTTGCAAGACCCCCCAGGGGTCCTTATTTGCAACTGGTACTTCTGATACAAACAGCAAAAAAAAAAAAAAGTTAAAAGCCAAGGGCCTATCCTTCCAGTGCACACCAAGATATATGAGCAATTTAGGGGGGTACTAAACCAGATAAGCAAAGCCTTGAGTTCAGGCCAGTGAGCCACTAATCACTAATTAACGGCTTCTGCACCAAACAGAACATAGTGCCTCTTTCATTTAAAAGCTGAAAAATAAAGAGCTAGACTTCCCCACCACTGCAAAAGTGACCTGCCACGCCACAGCCATATTCCTTCTGCTTTTTAACATCCCTATTTCATTCAGGCACAAGGGGATGCAAGAGGAGAAGCAATGTCAAGGTAGGCAGATAACAGGTAGCTGCCTGGGGAGCCCCTCCCATGGCAGGGATAACGTCCCCAGGAATGAGTGTCACCAGATGCGAGTCCCAGCACACCAAGGACAAGTAATCCTTGCAGTGGGGAGCAGCAATTGGGTTAGACACCTTTATTTGGGTCAGGCCAGAGCTGGGTTTGTTTCCAGCTCCAGTAACAGGTCCAGCAAGACCCTCGGAACACAGAGCAAGTTTCACACTCACACTCAGAAATGTTCAGAGTTGAGGTGTTTGTCCCCAGCTCCCTGCAATCCACCTGCATGAGAAAAACAGGCTGTTCCAGCAAGGGCAGATAAACCCAGAGCTGCATGTAGGGCAGCAGGAGGGGTGGGAAAGGGTCAGCAATATTGTAAAGGTTGCAGCAAGGAGGAGAGATGTTTCTTCTCTGGCTGGGCAAGGGACGGGTGATGCAATTTTTAAACTGGAAGAATAATCTGTCAGTGTAGACTGGGATCTGGAAAGAGATGGATACTCCTCTGTGCACAGGTGTCCACCTGCAAGTTGCAGATATCTGCACAATAGCACACTTTTGCAGACGCTGGCTGTGTTAATACAGAGCCCAAAGAGGTCTGATGGCAGCTGATGCAGTTGGCCACCCAGTGCAACAAGAAAGGAGCTTGTTCTTGCACACTGAAGACAGAAGCTGCATTCACACTTAGGACTGAGCTCCCAGCCCTCACAGAGGGTGAGCAAAACTGTCTCATTTTCAGTCACTGCCACTTAAAACTCTGCTGGAAGCTGATGGAGAGAATGTGAAACCTAAGAGTGCACCTGCTTTCCCATCTTGGTGTAGCACTCATGCTCTGGTTTTCCTCTGTTTCCATTCACATCACCTATGTAGTTGTTTCACCGATGTCCAATATGCTCCCGTGTATAATCGTACCAGTCCTACTGGTGCACATCATGCTCATGGAGATCTTTTCTCCCCTCACATCACAGGTCTGCATCCTTCCTGTTCTTCCATTATTGCTATTTCTCTTTGCTCTGTCTAGCTGAACCCTGAGGGATGCATCCCCATTCCAAGTGCTGTTAGGACAATGAGTTGAGGTTAGGCAGGGTATTGATACCAGTTAACATCTTCATATACCAGCAGCCACTACTTTGATGCCCAAATAGCTGAAACTGAGATTGTGCTCAACAGTCAGTGCTAGTCCCAGCATTTCACCCCTCCACTTCTCTCATTACCCCCAAACCAACAGGTATGTTGGGAAAACAGGACAGAAAAGCACTGTCAACGCTAGCACAAGGCATGTGCTAGGACATGTCTTCTGAGATGTTTATCCACCAGCTAACAGCTCCCCAGCATATCAGCCTGGTATTTGAACGAAATGCTGATTCTGAGCAGTGCTGTCCATCCATGGACATCACAGCACCAGCCCAAGGAAAGCAGGCAGGAAAAAAAGTAGAATTATTCCTATTTTAGGCAAGATGAAGCACAGAGCAGCTCTGAGGTTTCAATCCAGCTCATCAGGATTGGTACTAGTGATCCACCTCAAACTGTCCTGGCTTCCTCAGTCCTAAACCACACAGGCACTCAAGAGCCTTGAGGACAAGAACAGTCCCATGAAGAGCTAGAAATAACAACAGCTCCATTTCATTTTTATATTCAAAGTACACGGTGTGTTGTGGTTGAACAACCAGCTGCAGCAGCACCTCACAGGGCTCCGACAGCCCCCCCCAAATTTAACCTGGGAGGCTTTGCTTAACCACTGAGCTTGTCTCAAAGGAGCCTCCCAGCCCTTGCTCTGCTTACTGACATTTCCAACAAAAGTTTCAATTTGTCTGATCTGGGAGATGAGCTCTCTGTTTGCCCACCTTTAAAAGCTGGACTAGAGCAGCCAAATCCATTTAACTGGGGAAATTATGTCTGGACACAGACACGCAGCGGCAAATACACAAGCCAAAGCTCAACATGCCCCTGTAAACACCACATTTCCTTCCTCACACACACACACACATATAAAAACTGGGACAGTTTTGAACACCCTGTGTTCACAGAGGGTCAGAGAGATCTTTCATTTTAGCTATCCTGGGTCAAAGCAAATAACATCACATGGTACCTCAAGGTGGTTTCTTTTGGCTTTTTATACTTGGAAAACACTGAGTGCATTTTTATGGATCCAAGTAATGTCCAAACAGGTACTGGTATTCCTTCATATAAGTTCCATCACCCTCTGTGCTGCAAGCATGGAAAATAAAAAACCTCAAGCACTGGGGAATGACCTGAACTTTGATCTGAACTGAACCTGTGCAGAAGGCTGGAAAAAATTCACATATGCAAATTATTTTTGCATTTGTAATTTTCCAGCATCTTTTTTTTTTTTTTTTTTTTTTTCTCCCCCCCTCGACTTCTTCCTCCTGTTCTGAGGAAAGGCAAGAACAGAAAAGCAAAAATCCCAAGAGAACTATCAGAGTATTTTGAAGACAGCTTATTTGGAAGGGAAGTCAAGGACACAGAACACAAAAGCCTGCTCTAATAAGATTTCCAGTCCTATTTTGCCAAATTTAGGACATTTGCTTATTGGGAATTTTACAGGCATCCAAACTGGAGTTAAATGAATACAAAACTTGCATCACGAAACCTGAGATACGAGTTGAATGCACTGACCTTACACAGCATTTGACCAGACCTTAAGTGCAAGAACAGGAGTATTTGGGGAACACTTTGGTACATCAGACAAACCAGGTAAAATGACTTTTCACAGGATGCACTGGCTAACTATGATAACAACTGCAGCAAAGCTTCTCTGGCATCAGGATCTTGGCAGAATCAAAGAAAATAATGAGGAAACACACTTAGGAACAAATGGCTTCAGGATCCTGGTGCTCCAGGGCTGAACCTGGGAGATGCAGCAGGAAAACGTCTCCTTTGAGGACAGCATGGACAACCACTCCCTGGCTCATGCACTCCAGAGCAAACAGCCCATGTCAGAGGTAGGAAGTCAAAGAGGATAAGAGGGACTTTGGTAACACTATAGATTTGCCTTTGTGGTGAAGGAAGCTGGAAAACAAGACTGTTTTGCTGATACTTTCAATTCTACATCAATGATCCAATGTATGTGGATCCTGACTGAGCTGCCCAGGGCAGGAGTGGGCCTCACCTTATACTTGGTGTAGCACTAACTCAGCATGTCCATAAACATATTAAAATACACAAAATTAACGTGTATCCAAAGCAAGCTTAGACACCTTTTCAGTGGGAAACTGTCTCACTGAGTGATTTTGCAGGCGATTTCTTTAATTCTTCTAAACAAAATAAAGTCAAGTGGTCATCAGCAAGCTTGAAACAACCAATGCAGCCTTGAAGCAAGGATGAATTTTAGGATTGCCCTAGAGAGCTGGGACCACACAATGTCTTTATTCTCCCACTAAGGAGCAAACTTGCATGGCTCTGCTCCAGACATAATAAGAATCACGTTACTGAGATAATACCAGAGAGACAAAAGCAGCCCGGATTCACACTATTTCAGCCCATGCTTATTTTTGTCAGGGGACCAGTATCTCAAACTCACACCCCATTTATCAGTCTCTCTTCTCTCATGGGAGCTATTCTGTGGGTGAAGCGAAGGAATTCACACCAGGTCTCTCGCTCTCTCTGCTTCCCATCAGCAAGAGTCCTTTTAAAGAGAAAAATCAGGCAACAACTGGTGATGTACACATAAGTGTTTCTGCCAGCATAGCAGGGATATGAAGAGGTGTGATCCTTCACTGATGGAGCTGTGCTGGCAACAATCCCATGTGTAGATACGGTTATACCAGCAAAACCTCTCCTCTGCCTCTTTTTTTTTTTTTAAACAAAGATAACTTGTGTTGTGCTATATGTCTGTGTCTGCCCAAAGGTATATTCTTCTCCTTTACATTCTGACAGTACAAAGCACAACTATGTCCAGATGAAGAAGCATTTGGTGGGTGTAAAAGCCTTTAGTGTCCTATTTTGGGCAGGTGTTCACAGTGTAGCCAAGACCTCAGATTTTTTTGGAGCAGATGAACACAACTTAGGTTCAACCCCTAACACATCTTAAAACAGCTTACTGGGAACACAGGAGGAAAGGAGGTGAAAACATGACTTTCAGAGGCCTATTCACAGGCATAAAATGAAAAGCAACTGCATTTTCAGCTGTGATAGTCTCAGGAAAAAGCAATCAGTAGGTGTTACTAGTGGGGGTATGGTGGTGGATGGATGGATGGAGACAGAGAGAAATAAACACAGCTGAAAGAAATTCTGATTTCTGATCAAGGGAATATATTCATGGAATATGGCACGCGATATTTGCCCAGCTGAACACACATCAGCAGCGGGCAGTGCGACGCACAACCGCAAAGTGAGAGAAAGCTCTTGGCAGCAGCAGTCCATAAAAAGGACATAAATAATTAGAGCTCTTCTAAACAAGGTCAAGTTTTAGCTGCTGCTTCTCTTCCTCTAACAGTCACGGGAGATGGCTCAAAATGATTCAGGGGGAGTTTTGTCCTGGTAAATCTCAGAGCAAGGTAGATTTGAAAAGAATCAGAGCCTGCCTCTTTACCACAAACTTTGCTGTTCATTAAATGTGAGCTGAGCCATGACCTCAGCAAGTCCTGGAAGATTAGCTTGCTGCATCCTCAAAGCAGCTCTCCTGACAGGAACTTGGTTGCTGACACTTTGAATTGTTTTAAGATGCTGCTACAATTTTTACATCCTGCCCCACAACACAATGGGTCACCTGGAGTACCGAACCACGGCGTTTTTCCAACAGTGCTGCCCCTTCCACTTCTCACAAAAGGGGAAAAATATACAGCATTATCTGAAGATAGGGACTAAAAGGCTTTTTAAAAAAATATTGAAGTCAATTTAAATATCCCTCCATTTGCTGTTGCTACAGGAATGATTGATGTGGGGTTTAGGTCTGCGGTGGCTGTAATATAATATATCAGTTCTTCAATACTACAGACATGCTTGGACATTTGCCTTTGAATCATCTTCCTAGCATAACAGCCTTGCTTTCCACAACTTAAGGGAAATACAACGTGGCAAGGAAGACAGAAAACACCATGTAAAGAGAGCAGCTGAGATTATTATGTTACGATTTCTACTTCGTATTTTAATGCAAAAACTCATGGAAGCATCTGACTGATCACAGAGTTTCTCTCCCAAAGCAAAAGACTCTTGTTCTCATAACCCTTTCCTCAGGTAAAAAAACATCCAGGAAAAATAAATGCAGTGCTCAGTGCCAGGTTCTTCATCACCCAGCTTCAAGCTTCCATGCTCCTCCAGAAGACAGCACAGAGAGAATACCTGTTCTTGCTGCTGGCCATTTCATACTGCAAATCCCCACAATTCCCCTCCAGTATGAAGACATCCATCAGAAGGGAAGTTATTTTAGATCTGACAGGCAGTCAGGGGCAGAGCAGGATTGTTACATAAAGCATCAGTGGGAGTAAATAAGAACATTACTTATAAGCAGCAATGTTTCCATCTCGAGGGACCCTCAATGTACCCTCTGGGATTCCTCCAAGTGATTAAATACGCAGATTGGCTTTTTGGCAGCTATTCAAGACTTCACACCACACACCTGCCCTTCCTCCTCTATGTATTTTCTGTTTAAGTGTGCTTCTG
Source organism: Antrostomus carolinensis (assembly GCF_000700745.2). Lineage (NCBI taxonomy): Eukaryota > Metazoa > Chordata > Aves > Caprimulgiformes > Caprimulgidae > Antrostomus > Antrostomus carolinensis. The sequence continues at coordinate 73,429 of NW_010321409.1, forward strand.
CTGGTGCTATCTGTCTCCATCCATGGAATTTGCACTTAGCACATCAGGGTCTTTTCCATCTGCAGCCAATGGATGGAGCAGCAGATCTTGGCTTCTAAGAGGCCCTTAAAACTGCTGGGTAAACATTTCCCCAGTTAAGTACATTGTCCTACCACAACATCACACAACTATCACTGCTGGACTCTGGTTTGGAAGCACTTTGTACCTATTCAGCAATTTTCTAACAAAACTGTGCAAGCATAAATGACCATTAGTGCCCAATTAGGACAATGTCTAAGATGAGAAACACCCCACCAGCCAGCACTAACTCACGGGTTGATGGTTGTGACACAGAGTGGACACAAGAGGAATTCTCTGCCCTTTGGCCAAGTGAATTTTCAAGGTCTCTCATCACTCACAGCATGACTTCTGACAACAGATGTGAAGGAACCACAGCCCCATGTTGCCTTGCTGTCCGATGTGTTCACACACCGTGTCCCTGAGAATGCGTGTATCACCCGGACAGATTCACACTACGTTGCCAGAAAGGGACAATACATGTTCCACAAACAGCCCATCAAATTGACATTCCCTAAGTCAACCCTCCCAGCTGAAAACTGGGCTCCACAGGAAATAACCCACTTGCAGGACCTTAGGAAACACCAGGCTTCCCTCCTTTGTAAAGCATTATTCTCCTGTTGGCTGACAGCACCTCTTTGTCTGGGCAGAGGAGCAGTGCAAACACTGATCCTGGAAGCCAGCACCCATGTGACCTTCTGAAGTGAAGGCTACTGCCACCGCTCAAAAATACTCCATCCTCTTAACTCATGAGCTAATCAATTGGTTTTCTATCTCCTGTTTTGTGGCATGTATGATATGTGACATGATGATATGATCATCAAACAAAATCACTTCTGGAATTGCTGAAAGTGGCTTTGTGTCCAGGCCTACAGCTAATAGTGATTTCCTATTGCCTTTTGGGGAAGCGTTATGCAGCCTCTTGATTCTTGTCCCCAGCTCCTGTTGACTTCAAGAGACATACCCCTGACAAAGCCCTCTCCCTTCTAAAACCCTATGCACAAGATATGGCTGGGATGGAGTTAATTTTCCTCCTAACAGCCTGGATGGTGCTGTGTTTTAGATCTGTGACTTCATCAGTGCTGAAAAAAAAACCTGCTGAATAGTGCTTGCAGAGCATTGAGAACTTCCTTGTTTCTCACTCTGCCTCCGCAGTGAGTAGCTGGGGGTGGGCAAGAGGCTGGGAGTGGACACAGATGGGACCAAGGGTGGGTTAGGCTTTCCAAGGTAGCCATTGCTCACAGACTGACTGGGCAGAGACTGTCCTGCCCCCTGCTTTTTTTCCCCCTTCAATTATTAAACTGTCTTTATCTTGACCCAGGAGTTCTTACTTTTGCTCATCCAGTCCTCTCCTCCAACCCACTGGAGAAGGGTGTGAGCAAGTGGCCAGGTGGGTGCTTAGCTGCTGGTTGGGGTCAACCCACCACACCCTAAAACCTCTAAAAGTACATTTTCAGGCTAATCTTTACTGGACTTAACTTTTTTTGTAATCACAGCTAAAACTACCCTGTACCAATCAAAAACTCCCTTTAGCTGTGTCTCAAGTTGCCCCACATTCTGATTTTTTTCAGATCTCACAGTCACTTCAGACTTTAGGACATGCTAATTCAAATAAAGCTAAGTAAAGCCACGTAGGGTCCCAGGATACCTTGTGCTTGTAAGGGATCACAAAACTTCTCAGAGGCTTTCCAGACCTCAACCCTTGAAGTTTAGAAGGTAAAGCTGTGGATTTGGGGCAACGGCATTTGGGCTGGATTTGGATTCACAAATCCTTCCCTCCTAGGATTCGAGTCTTCCTGAGACACTGAGGAAGCAGAGAAATGAAAAAGCAATCTCAGTCTGTCAGTCTTCTGTGCAGCTCTCAGCCATGCCCATCTCTGGATTTTTTTCTCAAGTGCTGAAATGTTTCAGGCTATTCAGATAGGGAGAGCTGTGCTTTTGGAGGGTGTCCAAACCATCCATTAGGCTTCTCTTGGTGAATAAATTGTTCTGCTTGATTCATGGGCACCACTGTTGTCTCTGAAGGGAGTTAACCAGAACGTAACCAAGACTAGTGCATAGCACTGTGCAAGTGACTGGTACCGAGTTGATCAATACTGAAATAAACAGCATGAATTTTATTCCAGTTGAAATATAAATTAATGGATTCCTGAAATGTAGCTTCATAGAGGCAGAGAGAATGGTTCTGCAGGTATGCAACCACCCCTGAACCCCACATTTCAAACACAGTCTTCCCTATCATCCTTTGCAGCATTTCTTATCCTCATTTTCTCCACCAGCTCATCAGAGCCACCAAGTGATTGTCACACACACTTTCTCCACCTTTCTCTGCACACATCAGTGACTGGCAAAATCTCAATGCTTAGACCCACTGCAAGAGTTTCTGCACTTCCTACAGCACCTGGTCATTACAACACTTCTACCACGTTCCTCTGAGCCAGCTCTGGGACACCAGCACTTCACAGAGCTCTGGGACACCAGCACTTCACAGAGCTACATCCCAGCTCTGTGCCCTGAAAAAAAGTAAAAGAAGTGAAGCCTGTTCAGGTTCCTTCAGAAGCTGCTGCCTGACAAGCTTGAGTACAAAGTGATCATCACCAGCAGCTCCAATTACCATCATTTTTACTCTCACAGTCATTTTTCATCACTGGAGATATCAAATTGCACCAAGTTCCTTCCTGAGCAGGGTCCCCATTGCTCCCTCTCCTGCCTGAAAGGACACAACCCAAGTCTGGTGACATCTTAACCTTGGCCAAAGAGTCTACGACTCAGGATGACAATAAGCATTTCAATAGCAGTTCTCTCAAAGGCTACAATGATATTAACCAACATGACCAAAGCAGCCGCCCTTGCAGAGCGAGTATCATGCCTGCTCCTCCCTCGTTTGCCCCTGGAAGCATGAAGAGGTCTCTAATAGCCCAGCGTGGGAACAGGCACATCTACAAGCCCTCACCAGGAGGAGCTATGGATGTGAGTGGAGCAGGAGAGAATTTAGTCACCAGCATAAGAGCTAGCCATACTTCTAGTATTTGTGAGCAGCTATTGAGCCCTCAAATGCCAACTTCACTTCAGGCAGGCAGATGCAAATTGTGACAACCTCCATCAAGGTAATTCAAGGTACATCCTTTTCCCTCCAGACTAATCAAATGCACAACTGGCCTATCATCTGCAGTGTAAACACTACCAAAACACTTCCAGTGCTGACAAATATATTCTTCCATCATTGCTCAACCACTGTTTGCTCAGCTTAGCTCCGTGTCTATTATAATAGCATTTAAAGACAGAGCCAGCCTTCAAAAGCAGATGAATCTGAAATTAACAACAGAGGCATTTTTGCTCTGAGGTCTGGATGAGAGCATAAAATAACTGAACTTTGTTCCTGTGGCTTATTACATCATCTGGCCCCTCTAAACTGAAAATATTTCTATTCCTCATTCCAGCCCATCTGTTCTTCAGAAAACTTCTTCACTCCACTTTCTTGAAAAACAACTAACTGGAGGCAAAGGCACTCCCCCCCCCCAGAGGAAAGAATGTTCATAATTAAGCAAAGAGCATTGCATGCTTATTCCTGCTAGTTCATGTGAACACACACACACGTGTGTGCACATGTCTATTTTTAGTTACACTGTCAAAATCAGTCTAATATTTCACAGCAAGAGAGGTGGTCTTGACCCAAAAAACACATCATTATTTCTAATTAGGAAATAAAGCAAAAGAATTGTCGAAAATATCTCTCTGCAGGGGAGCCGTGATGCAAGATGACGGGACTTTTCCCTGCTGTTGTGTTTTCTTTAACTTAATTTACTTTGGTGTGAAAACTGAGCTCAACAAAACTCATCTGCCAGCAGGGAAAGGAAGAAGGAGGTTAGGACAAGGGTGCTGCCCTCACCTTCCTGTGGGGGTTAGGAAAGGCATTTTGGGTCTTCTCTTCAGATGAAAAAGTGTAGTCCTCCAACAGAGGTTCATCTTATTTAGCACAATCTCCCTGCCTGTACTGTTTCCAGGATGTCTCTGCTGCTGCACCTTTTCTCACACTAGAAGGAAACCAAGCTGAAGAGGTAAAACCACTTTCTATTGGTGTAACCCATGCCATCAGTATATGAATTATTTCCACTAGAACAGCAGAGCAAGTCTCTAACAAGAGATAATTCTTTTTCACAGAATGGTTTGGGTTGGAAGGGACCTTAAAGATCAACCAACCAAAGTTCCAACCCCCCTGCCATCAGCAGGGACACCTTCCACTAGACCAGGTTGCTCAAAGCCTCATCCAGCCTGGCCTTCAACACTTCCAGGGAGGAGCAGCCACAGCTTCTCTGGGCAGCCTGGGCCAGTGTCTCACCACTCTCACAGTGAAGAATTTTTTCCTAATATCTAATCTAAACCTCCCCTCTTTCAGTTTAAAGCCATTTCCCCTTGTTCTATCTCTCCCTGCCTTGGTAAAAAGTCCCTCCCCAGCCTTCCTGGAGCCCCTTCAGGTACTGGGAGGCCGCTATAAGATCTCCCCAGAGCCTTCTCTTCTCCAGGCTGAACAGCCCCAGCTCTCTCAGCCTGTCCTCATAGGAGAGGTGCTCCAGTGCCATCCATAATGTGGAAATGACACTCTCTGTCTTATCCTTCCTTATTATAATTACTTCTGGAATAAAACACTAATTTTGAGTTGGGTCTTGACTGAGTTTGTGGCCTCAGGACACACACAACAGCAGGAGCATGGAAAGAGAGCTTCATTGCGTCGTCCCCAGGAACAACGCCCACTGCCTGGCAGGCCATTGGGACACAAATGCTCTGAAGAAATTCTAAATGACTCAGAGCTGAGCTCTTTTGAAACAATGACTGCAAAACCACACGTGAAGGGGTGAAACCCCCTCAAATGACCAGACCAGGCTGATGAATTCTCAGAAATTGTCAGCTGAGGGGAAATGCATTTGTACTGTTTGACAGATGTAAATCGCTTGGGCAAGGCTGCCCTGCAGCAACTTCTTACTCTGGCAGAGCAGCGAGGCAGAGCAGACCTCCAGGATGCACCTCGGAGGTGGTGGAACCAGCAGGGTGCACAAGCCCAGGCTCAGCCATTCACAACTTGCTTAGGAGCTGATTTATTTCTCCCAGGAGAGAGCAGAGGCTGTAGAAGTTTAAACAGTGACACTCGGTCACTTTTTTTTTTTTTTTTTTTCAGCTACATCTCCAAGCTAGACAAGAAATTCCACCACATGGGACAGGACACACTGCACAAAACCCCAAACTGGCAGGGTTTCTAGGTAGGGTTGGGGAAGATCATTCATACTTCGTTCTTACCATATGCTCAGCATCTCTGTTAACATTCTCAACATCTACCTAATCTGGTCTCTGACCCACTTAGATCTGTGGTGGGACCATGAGTAGTTGTGGCACAAGGAACTCCACTGATGCAAGTCTACTTTGCTGTTTGTTGTGTATCAAAAATTGCCTCTTTGTAGATACAGGGTCCGTTCACATCCTTCTGGGTTGTAATTCACCCTTGGTTACACTTGAAACAGAGGTTTCATGTAACTACTGAAAAGATTATGGTGCATAAAACCGTAAAAGCCTGAGCAGCAAACCACTGAGGGTTTGAAGCCTTTGAAGTCTGTGTAGACAAGGTACACAAAGAACAGGTAAGAAAACAGGGTTTCAGAAAGATGAGATCACTAGACCTCTGAAAGGAAGGAAGCGATTTCCTGGGGTCTGCAACCCACAAATACAAAGCAAAACCAGGTTCAAACTCAAACCCTTTCTACCAATAAAAGGAAAAAGACCTATGACCTTGATATTCTGAATGAGGCCACTTAAATACCATACAAGCATGTCCACTTTCAAGCCATCATGCACCCATTTTTTCCCAGTTAGAACTACTGAGCAAATTCTACCCAAACTCAGAGAGATTGCAGGGTGCAGAAGACATGCTTTTGAACAAATGTACCTTTTGCCACATTTTGTCAGCCTGCCTGACACTTCCCAGTTCACTCAGCACTTCATTAGCCACCAAGCAAAGCCCTAAGGACTGCTGCAAGGATGACCTGCAAGAGTCCAGTTTGACATAAGTGCTAGTGACAACGTTATCTGGTGGGATCACTCATCTGTGACACGTTTCCCAAGTGCAGAAAGAAAAACCACACTACTGGCTTTTAGGGAAAAAAAAAACCACAAACCAAGCAATATGCTTGAAGTCTGCATTCATGTTGAGAATGAAACGGGTTCATCATGTCCTGCTTTCTCCACAGGGGTACAAAATGCAAACAGTTTGCCTTTCTTCTCTTACCTCTTTTTGACATTGTCAGAAGACTCCATTACGCCCGAGGAGTACATCAGGCAGATAGCTACACTCAATCCATTTAGCTCCATAAAGCAAAGCACCCATGTTCACAACAAATTTCATTTCCCATACAGAATGAAATGGATCTTGCAAAGCACATTATTTCAGAGAACAGAGTTTAAAGAAAGTACTTGCCTGCAATTTGTAGGCACCACAGGTACATGCAGCAGCCTTGTTTTTGTTTCACGGCAATTTATTGGCACAAAAGACCTAAGAACTGGGCTTTTACATTTTTTAAATCTCCTGATATATCTGGTTTCCAGATAAAATTATTTGCACATAGAAGTTATTGTCTTTTCCTAAGGAATACCAGGGATACTGCCCTTGACTTTAACAGGAGCAAAGCAATCTGGTAGTCAAAGAAGACGCTCTTCTATAGATACAACATACAAACATGCAAAATATGCTTCTGTGTCCTTGAGCCTGAAGTCTCTAACCCCTTCCTGACTTGGGGCATCAAAGTATGACACTGATTTACTGGATTTGTTTTCCCAATTCAATACACCCTGCTGGAGGGTGTCCTGCTCTATGCAATAATCCCTCCAGCTTCCAGCACAGCACTTCTCTGTATTGATCATGTTGCCCAGACCAGAGGTAAGTAATGCACAGAAGGAGAGGGTATTTTCTTCCTGCTTGTCTGTAGCTTCATCTTTCTACTTGCCTCTGGATAGTGTTACTAAACACTGACTTTTTTTTCAAGCTTAGCCAGAACAGGCGTAACTGATTTCCTGATGTCTTGGAATCCATCCAAACCATCCATTAGCCACCAGTTCACAAACTGATACATCTTCTAAAAGGCTCATAGGCAATGCTGTTGTTTCTAAAAAGAAGTTAACTTCAGGTAAATGAAAGTAAGATTTACTGCTTGGGACAGGTTGCTTGCAGTAAATAACTCAGAATTTATGAATTGTCATCCATAAGATTCCATTCATCTCCAGTGATAAGGGGCCCTTGGACCACTCAGCGCAGTACCTCCCCATTAAATCACTGTTATTTATGTGCAGTGCTGTAGGAGGCCTGGATGTGGATCACATCTCCACAGTGCTGGGTGCTACACAAACACCATGGTAGGTCATCACAGTCACGTTATCCTGATAGTGCTGGTTGATACGGCCCTGAGAAGGAACTCTTAATAGCACCTCCCATGCCTCCTCTGCCATCTGCTTCATTAGCCAGACAGGTAGCTCGTTCTGAGGATGAGGCTGGTGAGAGACCCTCATTTCCTAGTCACAAGGTTGAGCCCTTGGCATGGTGATCACCAAGGCACACTTAGGCCACAACGGAGCTCCCGAGATGTACTGTCATGCAAAACCTTCTCCACTGCTTCTCCCTCCCACTGGCTGCTGCAGGCTTTTCAAGGCCAGGCTTGTTACTATCCAGGGGAAAACATAGCACCTGAATTTAGAGACCTGCCCTTCCCCCTTGGTGCAGGGCCTCTGGCCTTGCTTCCAGACTCCAGTCTTCTCAGCAGCATCACTCCTGAGCAGCCAGAGGTCCCTACCATTGGCACTAACATGGATCTGTAGAGGCTCCTACCTACCACTGTTTTCTGTTTCCACTATTACCGAATTCCCTCCAGCCACACAAAGCCTGTAATACTGCACTGCCAAACATGGGGTGGATTTCTCACCCCTAGTCAGCTCGCCAGACCCTCATGATTCACCACGCACAATTGCTGTCTACAGCACATGTTCCAAATACACCTTGCAGTGAGGGCCAGTGGCAGCACAGGCTTGATGTTAAACCAGAGCCCTGGGGATTTGCTGCTTCAGATTCCTCAGTCTGTCCAACATCTACAATCTCTTTTAGCAGTTTCACACACAACTTGCTGAACTATATTTTTAATAACACTGTTGCAAAAAGACCTCAAGGGACCAAGCATCATTAAAGACTGAGCCACCATCACTTCCAACGTGTGCAACCCATGAAGCTGAGCCATCTGCTTCTCAACACTCTGAGCAGAGCTGACCCTTCTGGAGTTCTCTACCCTAGGACCTGCTGGTAGCGTAGAGTGGAGGATTTTCTGCTTGTGGGTTTTTACATCACAGTAAAATAAATAAATAAATAAATGAATATTATGAGTCCCAATCTGTTTTTCAGTATAAAACATGGGTTTTTCTGTGGCAAAGGGAAGGTGTTAATACAGGACAGACACACCTATGAAACAAAAGCTGTTTATGATTACCCAATACCACATCATATATAGACTGTTGCTGCCAATAGCACATACAGATCAGGGTTGGTTGTGCTCTGGTACGTATCTCTCTTTCCTTCATCTTCCTAGAGGCTTCAATCTTGACTCAAACATACAGATACTTACATGGTGGCTGAATAACCACTCAAACATGAAAATCACCACAGACAAAAGTACTCCAAGCCAGCAGCAGGGAAAGAAGCTTTTACCAAAACCACACAAAATAGAGAATGGAGAAGAAAAGCAGTGCCAGGGTGGCCAGCAGCATCTGCATGAAAACAGTATCCTCGGGTTCAAATCATCCCTGCAGTTACACCCAACAAGGAGACCTGTCTGCATGCAGAGGCCACCTGCTACCAATTCTGCTTTACCAGGGTTAGCAATAGTGCAAACTTCAGCAAGGCTCAATTCAGACAAAATAGAAACCCATCAAAAAATAAAATTATCAAGTTGAATTCACATTGTTTTCCTGAGGTCAACAAGATTTAATTAACAGGTTGATTCTGCAACCGACTTTGCACACAGACCTATGGAAAATGCCAGAATTCCACTCATTTTCTGGATATTATTTGTGGTAGAAGGTAATTCTTAAAAACTCCTCAAAGCCATCCAGTGTCTAATTGCAAAAATACTTTCACAGTTAATTCGTAGGAAAAAATACATGATTTCAAATCATCATTTAAAGCCAGAATTCAATCTCACAGACCAAAAGTCCCAAATATGCAGAGTTACCTAGAAGGAAACACTGAAGATAAGCACACTGGAGCAACTTACCCCCAAAACAGTGGGCTTTTCTCTATCAGCTGCAGCGAGTACTGGCCCCAGCACAGGCTCCACTTCAGGAACAGAAGAGTAGAGCATCACACAGCAACCAGAGCAAAACCAGCAATCCTTGGGGGAGCTGCTAGTGAGGTACTTGGGAGATCTTGGTTTCCCCTCCACCACTAGTGCTGCCGTTCCTGCGTGTTCCCAGCCAGCCACACAATTAGTGCTTCTGTTGGAGAAAAGGAAAAAAATTCATGCTTAGCTTGTCATCTTGCCTAGTAAGAGTGCAAGTCCCTTGGAGTAGGACTATCTTTCCCCATGTGCTCTGCCCAGCCTGGGTGGCCACTGTCAGACAGACTCAAAACACAAAAGCTGATGAGCAGTGGCTGCTAAGTAGCACACACGTTGCAGACAGAAGGGGACACCCCCCCCCACAAACTCCAATTTTGTGTTTTCTTGGCAGGAATGAAACAGTATAATGAAGAGTTCGGGCTCAGATGTGTTAATAAAATGCCAAAGGAAGCCCACCTACTAAAACACCTTTTTGGAGACCCCACTAACCTCAGGTCTCTGGATTTACACACGTACATGCTCCTGCTCCCTGGGAGAAAGTCACAGACTTTGCTTTTCAGCCCTCAGCAAGTTTCACGTAGCACCAGAACAATGTATTTTATACACATTATTACAGGCATTTAACTTCAAAATCCTGATCTAAAAAAAAAAAAAACCAACCCAAAAAAGCATCTAACCTGACCTACAGTTTTAACAAACATTCAAACAAAGGCCAGGCAAGTTGTTGTTTTTGACAGGCAGTAAGATGCCGCCTTGGCACAGCCTAGGAGGCCATACCTCATTTCCCGGCCATTTCAGGGCACCGTGAATCCCAGCTACCAGGCAGTGAGCTGGTCCCTGGCTTTGAGGAAACCATCGCTTGGTTAGAGCAGCTTGAACAGAAAGTTTGGGCAGGATCGTAAGACCCTGCAGCATCTCTCAGGGGGGTGAGGAGTGAGTTTTTGGGGACAGGTTTTAAGGTCTGTTGTTCAGCAAGTAGGCCTCTAATCATAGCATCATAGAATCCCAGATGGGTTTGGGTTGGAAGGGACCTTAAAGCTCATCTAGTTCCAACCCCCCTGCCATCAGCAGGGACACCTTCCACTAGATCAGGTTGCTCAAAGCCTCATCCAACCTGGCCCTGAACACTTCCAGGGAGGAGGCATACATGAGCCTTTCAGGCAGCACCTCTTCAGAGACTCAGAGATCTTGGCTACTAGAGTTTCATGGTGGCTGGAGGCTGAGGGAAGACAACGATACTAATGAGGGTTTCCCCAGTGAAGGCAGAGGCACTTACGGGCACTCATTGACCAGCAGAAACAGCAGCAGGGCACCGAGGTACAGGAGCTGAAAACAGCTTCTGCCTTTACCTGAAAAGCTCACAATCATTTTTCCTCTTTGGCAGCTCTTTCTAAAACATTAAATGACATCTAATCAGTCCCATTCTGCTTCCACATTGGGATTAAGCCCTGAGATGTGCACGATATACAAAAATCACATTGAGAAACTGAGGAGGCCATATCACATCTGTTGGCTGAAAGGCCCAGAATCACTGAGAGGTCTCGCCTGGGGGCCATGAGCTACCAATGACTCACTGGGCTTTCTACCACAGCAGTCTTGATTAACTGATTTATTAGAACAAAGGATCTTGTGTTTATCACATTTAACAGGGGACAAAGTCTTTCCTACATACGTTTCAACTTCAGGTCCAACAACTGCAGCTAAGAAGAATAAACGTTCTGCAAAAATCCAATTATTTAAGATTTACAGGAATGAAAAGTCTGTGCTGGCATGATCACCTCTACATTTGGCCTCTGACAAGCTGAACCTCGTGAGCTTTTAGAGCCCTCTCCCAGCCAACAGTAACGCAACACAAGGCACGTGTTTTCCCGAGGGGTGGTTGTCCCCACAGCACCCATCTGCAGCTCTCCAGCCCAGTCTTCACTGAAGTACCAGCAAAGGACGTGAGGTTCCTCCTGAAGCAAGAGCAGATAGGCTACAAGTGCCTTTCTGAAATGCTTTCAGGTAAGGTGCTCCTCTGCCCTGCTTGGCTGTACCCTCTGAAGATGTGCTTAAAATGACAGCCACCTACACTTATGCCTGCCCAGTCCATATCACCACAGGCTGTCCTGTACTCCTCCTTCAGGTTCCTCTGCAGGTTATGAATGGCTCTGCAACACTGTCCCTGGGAATCACAAACCAGCCCCTTGTCTACACAGCTGCTACTCTCACCTGGTATCATGGCTCAGGGGTGCCCAGACATGTTCCTCCAGAAATGCCTGACTGGAGGATTTTCGTTAAAAACTTCCCCTTGCTCTGTCAATCTCCTTACTCATTCCCAGATCACCTTTCTCTACTGCCTCCATTTTCTTCTTCCCCTCCCCACCCCATCTTGTTTCTCTTTGCAAGGCCCTTTTCTTTGGAAATGACACAATTTCCCTTTGGAGGAGATTAGCAAACGGGGTTTGGCCGTTGCGCCTGGGATCTCTCAGCAAGGAGCAGTAGGTGGGAAAAAGAAGTAATATATAACTTCTTGTGCTCAATAGCCCCTCTGTGCATGTGCTCCTCATGTGGGTGGTGGTTAATCATGCTGCCTTCAGCACCGCTGCTCTATCACTAAAGTATCACGTCCTTCATTAAACACAGGGCTGTAGCCATGAGGTCTGCATGTCCTTCTGCACGCCAGCCCCTGCACGAGGGGGTATAGGTGTTTGCCAGCCCTGCAGCACACACAGGCAGACCCCCAAGGTCTTCAAGAAAAAAATACTGACAAAATCTCTTTCTTTTCTTATTCCAGTGCTTAAAAAACAAAAATAAGCACAGAGCAAATGAGACTAGTTGAAGTGATGGAGAAAGGGAATAGATAAAGTGAGCATGGAGAGAATAGTTGCAAAGCTGTATGGAGAGCTAAAGGAAAAATGCCTCATTGGGACAGGTTTTCCTTGATATTGCAGCTGTTGGAGCAGCACTGAACTTGGGGAAAATCTTGAGGAAAGGGAAGGATAACTGCGAGCAAAGGGTTCACTTCCTTCTCAAACTTTTTATTTTTAGGATTCATTACTATAGCAATGTGCCAGGCCATCTCTACAGATTAAGGTTTTTCATCCTTTCTCCTGGGAAACCACTCCTTGTATCAACAATGCTCAAGGCCACGTCTCCATCTGGCATGAAGTCCCACAGCTTTCAGTGAAGCTATGACAACCGCCAGCAGCAGATCCACTTAAACTCTTCTTGACTTCATCTGGTGCCTCTTACACTAAAGCCCCTTTGGGTTAGAGCTCCTCATCCTCAAAGTGGCTCGCCTCTTCAAATACTTGAAAGTACATTCAACTTTTCACTATTTCAGCAAGGAAAACTTAGCTGTTGTAGCCCCTCCTTCAATCCATCTCACTCTCACGCACTCTGCCTCCTGCTCCTACACATCTTTGAATGCTTATGTAAAGCAAGCAGAAACCCCAAGACTTCTGAGGTGGGACCAGGTCTGGCACAGGGTGAAGTCAAAGAAACCACTGGATTAACAGCCATTAGGAAACCTCAGCTAGGCTTCAAATATAAAACCCAATACTTCCTGCATGGCTGAGGAGCACATGCCTGAGGGACAGTGCCCCTTTATGTGCTCCCAGACACACTGTGTTCGCTTGGGTCTTGAGAGTCTAATAGGCTT
>NW_010321409.1:86514-91512 GCF_000700745.2 Antrostomus carolinensis
TCAAATATCATGACATTTTCTCAACGTTTCTAGTCAAACAGAAAATTAAACAGGCTTAGTATTATTGCCAGAATGTTAATTTATGCGCCACTTTGCGGAAAGCAGACTCAGGCACACACAGAAGGTCAGGTTTAATGCTGTTATTAGCTGTCCCCTCCCTCCTCCTAGAAATCCTCACAAAGCTACTTCCCAATCAAAGGGGGTATTTCTAACATGGGGAAGAGGTGGATGAAGGGCTGGAGAAGAAGAAAGTGTAGACATTTAAAATCACTTGGTGACAGGCAGACTGGAAGGGCACTATCTACCACAAAATCATCTCAACCTCTGCCCATTCATGCAACAGCTTCTGCATATGACGATGTTGTGGATACGCTACACTGGTGGTTTTGTTATGACACAGTGATGCTAAAATCTTTTATCCTGTGCCCATGAAACAGGTAGTGGGAGAGTTTACCCTCTTCAAATATCAAAGGCTGAATTAGTAAATAAAACAATGAACCTGGATCAAAGGTCTAATAACGTGAGTTAAAGGAGTAAAGATCTTTCTAAATCATGCTTGTTAAGTCTTGCAAATGACAAAAAAATTTGTAAGTATAACCCTTGCCCCAGGCTTCGTGAAATCAGATTTTGTGCCATATCTGTACATTGATGCCTATGTGGAAATTGCATACACCCTGGGCTGGAAGTCTCCTCTTGTAGATCAAACTCCTGTATTCATACAATGCAGAACACAGTGGGCAACGTAAAACTAGTGCTGGCTGCTCTGGCAGCACATATAGAGGAGAGCTGGGCAGAGAAAGGAGGGGAATTTGGAAAAAGTGCCAAGTCATCCATCTCCACAAGAACAAAACACCAGCTCCAGCTGTGAAAATGGATTTCCAAAACCACCAGCACCATTAGAGGAAGAGGGAACCCTCCCTTCCCTAAAATCACACTGCACAGAGTCTGTGACCATGGTGTTACCAGCTTACTGTGGACAACAGCTGATGTGCAGGTTTCCTGCTGAGTGGTAGTTCTGAACTAATTTCAGGATATCTTTCCAAGTTCTCTGGCAACTGAAGGAACTGGATAGGAAAAATGGTCTGACTGAAGACGAAACGTGAACCTGAAGCACTTGCTGGAATGAGCGCTCATTACATTCAAAGACTCACAAGAGAATTGAACGCTGTAATGATTTTTTTACAATTTTGAGCAAACAGATGCATTGTGAACACCTTGCAAAATCCCTCTCCTGAACTCATATTTACCAGCCCTTGGAAGTGTCTCTTTCTTGAAAGATCAAGCATCCTGACTCCTTCCAGCTAATTAAATGGATTTCCCTGGGAATAAATTGTAGCTGTCACCTAATCCGATGGTGCATTTTAATAAGATGTTGGCTTTCCAGTGTTGAAGCATCTGATTTCCACAGTATTTTGGTTAGTCTATGTACCCTGTTTAGGACTGAAGTCTAGTTTGTTAACGAAGTAGTTAACAGCTCACTGGAAAAAATTATGCCGCCAATTCAAGCCCCCATTTGAGGTTTGGATTTTTTGTTTCCCCACCTTTGTTTTTGTCCCCCCCCCCCTTCTCTCTTCATATCCTTATTAGAATTTTCCTGTTTTTCTTTCTTCTGAGAACAATAAAAACTTATCACATCACCAATACTCCTTGTATATTTTTGGATTCTATCAACTCTTTGTGGCCATTCCAAGAAGCCTGGTGTCCCTCAACTTTGTCTCAAGGCCTTTCTCAAATCAGATCTAAATGCTGAATGAAAGCTTCATCAACATGCCTAACAGCTAGTGTTTCCAGAATAATGATGCCAGAAAAAAAAATCCAAACATAATGAGCAAAAGAAGCAACAATGATTTCTAAAGTAATTAACTGGAAAAGATTTAAGTTGTCCTGATATGTCCCAGAGCCGTCAGCAGCATCAATACTTTGTCACTACTGCAGGTGATGGAAAACACAGCTCAACTCAAACCAAGTGGAGAAACTGATCCATTTACTGAAAGACTCCTCATGTACTTCATAAAACCAGTAATGTGCTTATCCAGCAGTTCACAGTTTTCAGTGCTTTTAGTAGCTATGGAACCGAAGTGTAGAAGGTAATCACAGGAGAGGGATGGTGAGCCTCTTGGGAACAATCTCTCATATCCTTCCCTGGCAGTACAACTATGAAGCAACCTCACCAGGTAACTCACATCACTTCTACCAGTGAAATTCTTATGCCCAAATAGCCTGCATTACCACACACAGGAGTGACCAAGCCCTGAGATGCATCTGGTCATATTGCACACATTCCCTAGGGGAACTTAGAGGGATGCAGTTCCTTACTAGGAGCTTTTTAGGGGTATCTCAAACCATACGCCAACTGCTTACTCATAACCAGTGTCACAATAGGAAAATATTACCAAAGTGTTGTGATACAAGTTGTTAACACATTGAAGTCATTAAGGGTGCTGCTTGCAACTCCTGCTTCAAGTAGGAAGTCACTTGAGTAGGAGTCAAGCATTTTAGGTTTCTTGTGAGGAAGTGTCTCTGTGCATACAAAAATAGAGGCCAGTTACATGAGGCATTATATTACGGTTAAAAGTGAACACTCCTTACTAGGAGCTCAGGACACACCAAGGGAAAGGAGACCCAAATAGAAGAACTCTGCTGAAGTTGCAAAAGCCATGAAAAAGGCCGTGAAAGATACTAGACTGCCTGCATGACCAAGAGGTCAGTCATAGAAAGTGTATGTCTTCAGTAAGCTTTTCAGAAGCGGACTTTTTGAGAAGGGAAATAAATAATCTCTCCCTCTTCCACTCAGATGTCTTTTCCTCCAAACCAATATGAATATAACATGGCTAAGCCTTCTAGCTCTCTGTCAAACAGTTGAGGTGGGTCAGCCAGGACATAAACAGAACACTTAAGTCCTTCTGTTACAGAAAAGCAGGCTAGTAAATTGTTCTCAAACAGGACAAACTTGGAATGGTTTTAAAGTTGGTTGGTTTGCTGGGTTTTTTTGGTTTTTGGTTGGTTTGGGGTTTTTTTTCAGGTTAAGCGGGGTTAATGTTTGGATGAGAAGCACATTCCAGTGTGATTTCACCACTGAAATGGAGCCATCGCTGGGGTGGAGTCCTGCAGCTGTTGGTAGTGCACGTGTATTTTGCTCAATATATCCAAAGAAAGAATTATGCAAGTAATCAAACAAAACAACTGAGGATACATCACAATTTGGGTAGGACGTTGAGACGAAGTGCTCTTGTTGTTGTTGCTTGTATGCACCAAGAAAATCAAAGGACTTTCGCTTTCCCTGAGAACTGATACTTTTTTAAGCTCTATTAATTGTAAGTGGAAAAGAGAAGACATCTCCCTCACTGGAAAGGCAGAAGGCTGATGGTACTGGCACAGAGGGAAGATCTCCCTGCATCAACAATCTCTCCTGCCACTCCTGTCCTCCTTTTGCACATCTCTCCCTCAAGGACCATGCAGCAGCACCACCAGCAGCAGATGCCAACCTGAAAGATCCTGACTGTGGGTCAGGAAGCTCTGAGGAATAAGCAACACATGCTGATATTCACCTGGCAGCAACTGAGAGACACCCCTTCCCATCGCCCAAGCGATGACTGAACAGCTGATAGCTGTACAGTGCTATCAAACACACAGAGCAAGATGTCAGCTATTAATTTCTCACATTTTTTCCCCAACCTCCCCTCTTATGCTTTGTGAGCTCACTTCACCCTTCCTTACAGCAGGCTGAAGCCACTTCATATCCCACTGGCTTTGTTCCAGCTGTCTTGAGACAACACAGTTTCTCTTATTTCTAATCACGCATTTCCTGGCATGTTCCCCGTTGGAAACCTCCAGTTCTGATAACATTCGATGACCTTTCCTTTATTATTTCCCCATGGCACTCTTCAGTCTCTGATAGGTTCTAAAATTGGGATTTGCCTTCCTGGAAAGCCAGACACTCGGGGTGAATGACTCATGAGCCTTGGCATGCAGCTCCAACAGCCCAGGACACAAAGGCAGTACCTTCCCCCACACACAGTGGATCTAACAGTAGGAAGTATTATTTTGCAGGACTGTGCTCAGTGATTTCCTAGAAAAGCAACAAAAATGCCACATGTGTTTGTGTTTCCATGTGAATTCAGCACAAGGAAATCCACACAGGCCACATGCGGTTTAGAAATTGTAGGTGTTGTGAGCCTGGTGTCTGCATAATGTCTTGCCCTTGGTATGCAGTAAACATTCCACATCTTTAGGGGAAACTCCCACATAGCCAGGAGAAGGAGGGTTTTTAAAACCCAAGATCCTAACTTCAGCACAAAGGCACGAGCGGACAATAAATTTTACATCTGCTGAGGGAGCATCCAATTTCACTCGATTATTTTGACATGCTACTTTAGTGAAGTGATTGTGCAAGAGCAATTGTAGGCAGACAAAATAAATAATTAAGAAAAAGGCTTGGTCAAATACGAACTCTGAAGAGAGAAACATGCTGTAGAGTTAAGGCTCTGCCAATGACCAGGTCACACTGCAGAAGTCAACAGGGCCAGATTTCTACTCAGTTTTACAGCTCACAATCAGAGCCTTGTTCGGAAAGAAAAATCAGCTCTTATCTCACTACCAAAAATATCAATGGATATAGCAGAGCTCTCAGCTTGGAGCATGATACTAAGCAGTTGCTAAACCATATCCTCTGTGTCAGAAGGACCCTGAGACAGGTACTGCCTCCAGGATAAATTTTCGCCTGTCACATGGGATCATGATCACGTGTGTTTCTTTGTCCCTCTGCCATCCCCCTTGGATATGAAGACGGATGCCTCAACATGGCTTTATTTTTTTTCTCCACTTTATATTTGATTTTAAGTGAACATTTTCTAAATTAAAAAAAAAAAAGGTTCAAAACCATAGAATACTTCAATCTGAAAGACTAAGAACATGAAAAGTATTTGAACCAAAGCAAGAACTTCTCCACTGAATCAACTCAAATGTTCCCTTAGATTTTCAGTTGAAGAAAATCTCAGA
>NW_010321410.1:0-4061 GCF_000700745.2 Antrostomus carolinensis
GTGTCTGAGATTCTCTGTCCTCCCCCTCCTCTTCCTCCCTTCTGGCAGTGAAGGTCTGTCTTGGTTGTCTTTTGTTCAGGTCAGTGGTCTCTCCCCCAGGTTCTCTCCACCTTCTTCTTTTCAAGACAGTCCTTCCCCTCACCAATATGGATTTGCAGAGGTGTTTCTCTGGTGCTCATTGTCTCAGCCTGGGCTGGGGGGGGTGTTCTGCTTTTGGAGCCAGGGGAGCCCCTCACTCTCATAAGGTTTCCCTTCCCCCATTACCAAGAAAAGGTGGCCCCTTCTCCCACTACCAGAAACTCCCCCCCCCTCCCCACACACACAAACGCAACACAGACTGGTACGGATACCTTCAGATACCATTCTTCATTTTACTTATGTTACTTCATCTCACTGCCCCCGTCCACATGCTCATTAGATGGTGGGATCCAATTTTTTTTCTTTTTCCTTTGTAATTAGACCTTTATAGTAAGCAACTAACAACATTACTCGACAAGCTGTATAATATAATCCATGTAAAAGGAAGGTAAAAGGAGAAGTAAGCTTTTGTGGTTAGGTCTGGCTTGACTACCCAGCCCTTATCACTTAAATGTCTTAAATGCAAAAATATCATCTGATATGTTTTACATCAGTTGGGTTAAACTTGGCTGGAATTCTGTCCCATGTGCAATATTTAATTTGCCATTATTAATCGCTGTATTTGTTTTATCATCTTACTGGTAACTGTTGACTCTCTGACTAGTAGCTTGCATTATTTTAGGAGCACATAAATGAAAAATAGCTGGATGGCATCACCATTAAAAACAGCATTAGTTAGAATTTAAAAAAACAAAGGGAGATGTGGCACTTGAAGAATCTCTTTAATGCCTGTTAGCATTGTCCTGTCGATCTCTGCTTTCATGAGGAATAACTTTTTTTTTTCTTTAGATCATTTAACTGTAACTGGGCCTGTGGCTATACTGAAAGCAGATGAAGTATGGGGTGCTTTAAGAGGTAAGCTGATACTTTTCCTATAGACCTGTTTGTTCTGGGCTTATACAAACTCCATGGCAGACTAAGAACCAGCTGACCACTGAGCCTTGCCAGCATTCAGTCCTTCCTAGGAGGTAAGCTTGGGCACAGAGGCTAGAAAGATACCCAGGTGTAAGTCAAACACCCTCAGTCTGGATGCTCAGCATCCAGTGGACTCTTGCTGTGCCTGAAATTAGCCAAGCCAGTCGAATCCTGGGTGCTGAAAAGCTCTCTGATCTACCATGTGAACAAATTATTCTCTGACTGCATCTAAAAACTCAACGTGCTGGACACATCACCAAGAAGACCATAATGCTGAAGTTTCAGTCTGCTGTTCTTACTGGAATATTAGTCTAAGTTAACAAGTTTTTCACGCTGAATTAGAAACTTCATCAGTTCCAGAAATGACAGGAATAGATGCATGACAGGACCAGAAATTCCTACGTTACTCTCTCTAACTTCCGTGCTATTCAAGGATTAATTCGGTACAGCTGTAGTGCTAATATTCAGTATTTGTGTATAATGGAGAGTTTGAATGGCTCTCTCTTCTGTATTTCTTTAACTGTGGTGCTTAAGCAATCAGGGAAGCTCTGCTAAAGAGGAAGAAACTCAGCTACAAAGCATTCTTTCTAGCCATGTGAGCACCTGTAAATAGTTATGGTCCTGTTTTTAACTAAAATTTTAAGGACAAGTACTGGGTTGTACTCCAGATCACTTTCTTGTATTATTTTCCAGGTTTGGAAACCTTCAGTCAGTTGGTTCATGAAGATGACTATGGAAGTGTAAGTATAGCTATTAACTGAAACCACAGCCATAATAACAGACAACCATGTTCTTTATTAGGTGCTCTTCTAGAAACAGCAGATCTACTAGTTTCATTAAGTATTTTTTTCAGAAAATGATCCTTGGAAAACTCTTGACAAACTGAAAAGTAAGTATTTCCTGTGTGAAATTATTAATATAAAATAGGAATTCTAATTTTAAAATCTTGTTCTCACAGTTTCTGATCAATGAATCTGAAATCAACGACTTCCCCCGGTTTGCTCATAGAGGAATCTTACTGGACACTTCAAGGCATTATTTACCATTGAAATCTATTCTTACAAACTTGGTAAGTGGGCAGTTTTGTATCATTAATAATGAAGGCTTTTTGTTGTTGTATTTTGCCCTCTGAAGTAGGTAGCAACTGGTATGAGAGGAGAACCCATCTCCTCTGGCTGACTTCTAAAAGGACAGAGTAAATTTTGCTAAGTGAAGGTCAGAACATCCAGTGGAGAGGGACTGAGTCGACAAACATAATGATTAGTGAATCTGTGAAGGAGGCTGGGATTTGTGGTGCCTTGGGTTTTCTGTGTTTTCTGTTGCCTAAACCACCTCATTTATTTCTTGGAAGCATGTTTTGAGACATCTGACTGTCGCGACACAATACACAGGAGACCTTGCAAGTCCTGGCTTCAGTGCCAGTGGTTGCAGGAAAATTCCAGTCTTTTCAATAACCAGGCTTTAGTGGTCCTTTCTTAAGCTGCTAAGAGCAAGCCTGTAATTAAGTAGTACGGAGTAAGGGGAGAAATTTAAAAATATTTATTGGAAGCTACAGATTTCTTTCACCACATCCTTTCAAAAAGAAAAACAAATAAACAAAAAATGAGAAGGACAAAAAAAAACCCAAACAAAACTTTATCCAAAAAGCTTCAGTAAGCACACTAAGAATTGTATGCTCCCACCTTGATGGGAAGGTGATGAATTTGTGTAATCATAGCAGCCAAAGCTGTGGGGTTTGTGTTGTACTCCCCTTTTCTGCTGTTGAAATCCTTGTAGCAGGGCTTATTTGGTGGGTTGAAATGAAGGAGCCTTTGAGTGGAGGAATGTGCAATTTCCTGTCCTGTCTCTTATCTCGCTCTTCCAAGATTAAATAGTATTAAGAAATTTTCCTCTGATGTTACAGAACTTTGTAGAGCAGGCTTAAGGTGGGCAGGGAAAAGTACAGGTAACACCAGTCTTCATTTCTGAGGTCATCCTTGAACTCTTCTCAGAACTTGCCCTTCCATGAGTATTTATCACTTGTATTTACCTTTAAGATGCATCCCTGTTCAGCAAGTAGTGTTTGTGTAGTGTTTTGTTTGCAACTCAGGGGGCTTCAAAGTCTCAAGGAGTTACTTGTGTCAATATTTGTTGTCTTTTCTAAAAGAGACAACCATGTCCAAAGAGTAACTTGACTTCTGAGACTCACCGTTCTAACAATTTTTTGTGTTTCTGTAACTGTTGCCATTCTGTTTTCTTTCCGTAAATTATGTCTGTGTCTCTTAACACTTTCCCAGAGCTACATTTTATGCCATTTTGGTGGTTTAAGAACAATTGCGCTTTTCCTCCCACCCCAGTGCCTGCTCACATCCGGGCTACCCTAACAAAAAGTGGTAGTAAACCGTTCACTGACGTGTGGTAATTAGATGCTGAAGGCAGCAGTTCAGGTACATGTCTTGCTTGTGTTCAGCTGCTGTACTGTATTTCCAGGAAGGGCAGTGTCCTTGAGGAAGAAGTGGCTGAGGTGAAGGTCAGGAAGTAAAATTTTCTGTGTGGAAAATGATATTTGATAGAAACACATGAAGACATCTGGTAACTTCTGCTGTGTCTAATAAAACAGATGAGATAGTTTTGGGGAATGGACAAGGTATAAATCTTCCCTTGGATTTTGTGGGAGTTCCTGAAAGGTTTTGTCACTTCTTTAAACACAGCTTGGTGAAAAAAGAGAGGGGGAGCAGTGGAAATAATTGTATTGTGGCAAGGGATTGGAAGGAACTGTGTTGCAATTACTCACTATAATTGCAATTATAGTCACAAACAATGTAAAGAACACTTATTATGTCTACTCACAGCACACGACACTTCTAGTGACTAACAAATTTGCATAACTCAGAGTATGTGTGTAACAGTCCATCTGGAGTCATAGTTCTAAAAGAAGTGTGTTAACATTCATCTTGATTATCTTCAAATTCAAAAAAAAGGGAAGTACTGACACAGTAATGACTGAAAACGTAAGAGGAACAATATCT
>NW_010321410.1:4094-35129 GCF_000700745.2 Antrostomus carolinensis
GAAATAGATTCTGCAGAAGTCACTAGCAAGTAGGGATGTACTAAATAGCAGGAAACTCTCTCGTGCTGTTTAGTTTTTGAGTCCAGAGTATTTGGGTAGAAGAGTATAAGCTTGTCTGTAAGCTGATGGAGCATAGAGAAGTACCAAGATATGTTCTGAAGTGGAAGAAATTCATAAGCATGTATAGCAGTTCCCCTTCTACCAGCCAGTGTCGCATGGTCAGATCAAGAGCTTGTTGACAGGGGTAGTGAAAATAGATGGCAGATGAATGGAGCAGTAGTATAACCAGGCTGGTGTGTTGTGATGTTTCCTTCTAGGATTCAGTGAAACTTCGCATGCTTTTTTCTTTTCTTTGGGTGGTGGGGTTTTTGGGGGGTTTGTTTTTTGGTTTTTTTTTTTTGGTTGTTGCTTTAGGCAGGCAGGATGTACTGGGACAAGACCCCCTTTTTTGCATAGGTTTCCTGTGAAAGAGAATTGCTTAACTAGTGTGTATTGTGTTATTTGTTACAGGATGCCATGGCTTTTAACAAGTTCAATGTTCTCCACTGGCATATCGTGGATGATCAGTCATTCCCTTACCAGAGTATTTATTTCCCTGAGTTAAGTGACAAGGTGAGTAAACATCATTGGAGCACGGTGAGAGGGCAGAAATCTGGCACATATTTAATGAAAATAAAATGCAGAACCCACCAGTGGCAGTATACATCTGCCTTGGCTGATTGTGAAATGGTACCAGAGGACCAGTAAACAGCAAGTCCACATTTAGGATCCTACCTGGGTGTCTGTGTGGGCCATGTTCAAGTCTTCCTTGGCAGATGCATGGTAAATGACCTTCCTAACTCTTCTGTGCAAATTTGCTGCTGACAGTGATCCTCTGTGTTTGCAGGCCTTCAAGCAGTAATGATGTGCAAATAACCTGTTGTGGTGAACACTGCTTGGATTTCTGTTGGTTTATTTGTTTAACTGGTAGACTTCCTGCCACTCAAACAAACATAAGAGAGTTTCCTGTCAGCTCTAGGTTTGGAACCACTGCAGTAGTGTTTTTGCCGTGTCTGACATCTAGTTAAATTTACAATACACAACATGTCTGTAAGAGGTCCAAAAGTGAGAGGTTGTTTTCTAAAGCAAATACATTGCAATGTATCTCTATTTTCTGATTCACAGCAGACTTTGCTAATTAATGAAAGCCATCATGAGGTTCCTAGTCACGGTAAACTAGTAGCCAAATCAAGCACAAATAATTAAGTAGACTGAGCCTAAGCACAAGATTTGTGATTCTGTTTTAAAATGCTTGCTGTAATCTGACCCTCGTGAAAATTATGTAGGCAGTTACTGAGCAGATACCATGAAGAATTTTACAATTCAGAAATTATAAATTTTGGACAGTGCAGTCAGATTATTTTTCCTAGTAATGGCTGTGGAGTTCTGTCCTGTTCTCCACTGACAGCTGAACAGAGAGAGGTGGCCTTTGTCTCAGTAGCCTTCTTTCTGAAAGGCTTCTTGTTTAGCATTGTCTTTTTTTAATAAATTCAGCCGTGGAAACCCTTTCCAGTTAAATGGAAGCTTAAGGTCCTATTAATCATCAGGAGTCATGATGCTTTTCTTATGTAGTTTGGCTCTTTGGCAAGGGTCTGTTTCACCAAACTGTAGCAGTCTGGGTCTCTTGTCGCATTTTTTGGCTGTGTGAGAATGGAATAACACTCAAATTCGGTGTTGCAAAACAAACATGCCCTGATGCTAAATAGGGCATTGTGTCAAAACTGACAAGCAGAGGTGTTGGAAGAAGACACTTTCTGACTTGGCAGAATTTTTCCGTTAGTCTTGCATGTCATAAAAAGGGCCCTATGTTTCAGAACTAATGGTGCAGAGTGGAAGGGGAAAAACTAACTTGCTTCTGTACAGGAGAATTAAAAAAATATATATTTAAAAAATCTGATAGAATAGAAACTGTTTTCTTCAATAACTGTGAGCTAAGGAGAAAAGGAAAGTCTTCTCAGGATATTTGTCTTAGTGTGGAAAAAGAAGTTAATTTTTGCAGAGTGGTGTTTGGTTCTCCCCACCCCCACTAGTCAGCCAAAAAGTTCTGTCAGTGCACTTGCACATGTGATAGATCAGAAAAGGCCAACTTGTAAAACTGTTCTCCAGTCTAAGTTATAACACTTTAATCTAAATTTTGTGAGCTGCTAGTATAACGTTTTGTAAACTGCCTCTGCCTACATGTGAATACTTTACAGGGGGCGTACTCCTATAACCACATCTATACTCCTACTGATGTCCATCTGGTGATTGAATATGCCCGGTTAAGAGGCATTAGAGTTATCCCAGAATTTGATACCCCAGGACACACGCAGTCTTGGGGAAAAGGTATGTCCAATAAAGTATTAATGATTAAAAGATTGTGGTAAGTAGGATATAGCAACCAAATGAACTTGTTAAAAAGCAGCCTTTAAAATGCTTTGAAATGCCTTCATAAGAGGTAAGCAAAAGGCAGGCTCAGTGATGGTCATGACCTTTATGTGTTAGAGGAACTAAAGTGAATGGAAAAAGCTGGCACTTCCTGTGCTAGACGTGTGTGCAAAGGCACAGATATAATCTCTCTGCCTTAGACTTGATGTTGTTGTTATCCTCCCATCCGGTAGTCTTAAGTTCAGAGTAATAAGGCAGTGGCTAGGAATAGTGAGTCACTGCCTCTAGAAATTTCTGCTTTGGGAAGGTTCTTTCAATGTGGTTGATGTTTCTGTCAATTAGTAAAGTGGTAATCTGCTAGTGTATGAAACACAGCAAAGTTGGATGCTTCTTCACTCTCTATCTTCCAGGTTTCAGAGTAATACTTCTCTTGACAGAGAATACTTGAATCCTGAGACTGGGGATGTTTACGTGTACTCAAGGATGAGGGAACCTTGTACCTTAAATCAAGGTACACTAACTGCAATTTCACTGCAATTAATGTAAGATGGCTTTGACCCAAAGGGAAGTAGGAAAGATTTTTCTAGTACTTCATAGCTTTAGCTTTAGCCATGGGATGAGTCTTGTGCTCATCCTGTGGGATGTGGCCACAATGTTGGAAGATTCCTCGGGCTCTTTCTCACTCATTTAAAATGAGGAGGAAAGGAACAAGGCAAAAACTAAATCTGCTAAACACACCTGAACTTACACATCTCCTGTCCTTGCTATTGTGTCTTCAGTTCTCATTCCTTTTATGTGTGTATATATATATATATATATATAAGTCAATATTGCTTTCAATATCTTAAGTCATCTTTAAGAAGTTGTTCTTGATATTCATTATTCTGCAAACATTTCCTCATCTTAGGTTGCCCAAGGAAGTTGTGGATGCCCCCTCCCGGGAAGTGTTTAAGGTCAGGCTGGATGAGGCTTTGAGAAACCTGGTCTAGTGGAAGGTGTCCGTGCTGATGGCAGGGGGGTTGGAACTGGATGATCTTTTAAGGTCCCTTCCAACCCAAACCATTCTATGATTCTATGATATTTAGAGCAAGGTTCAGCTCCCTTGCCTAAAATCAATTGTTCCTGATATCTTTTTGTATAATAGCTTTTTCTAATGTGATGCACATGAGCCAGTCCTGGTTTTACTTGTGAATCTAGGTAGCTATGCTTTGTTTGCATTCAAATTCAAGATATTGAAGAGAAGGAGTCTTAAGGCATGTGAGGAGGGTAGTTGAAGAGATCTACCACTAGGGCCCTGTTTGGGGGAAATGTGCTGAGAGTAGAAAGCACGCAGCCAGGAAGATGCTGCTGCTGCTGCAACCACAGTTCACCAAATAAACTGAACTTAGGAATCTCCAGTCTACATATAATAGCTTTTTCCTGTTTCGTTATCCTGGATCATATTGTTTCACATATCTTGACTCAGGAACCAGTGCTTAATTTTTATGTCTGTCTAACCTTCCTTTCTTATGTAGAGGTAAATTCTTAGCAGGCTGAGGTAGGACGTCTACCTTGAGGCGTGTACTTCTCACTTAGGTGTTAACGAAGCAAAGTAATAAAAAGATAAAAGAGGCTTCCTCATAATTGGCTTCCTTCCTAAATCCATTAAAGCTTTTTTTTATTTAAGTAGTCATCCAGAAGCTGTTTTTGAGGCATAGTGAGGTATAGTGACGCGTTTCCATAAATTAGTATGTGTTAAATCACAAATCTAAAAGTCAAAGTCCTGATTTCCAGTTTTTCAACCTTGGGCAAGTTGTTTTATTTCATCCTGCTTCTCTTTGATTATACTTAGAATAGATGAGCACTTAAGTCATGAATATTAACCTTTCTAATATGTGTAACTACCTCTTCCTGATAGTGAAGTTAGCATACCAACATGGAACTGAATATCCTCTATTAATTGTTTCTATTAGGTCAAAAAAATCTTCTCACCCCTTGTTACAATGGAGAACAGCCAACTGGGTCCTTTGGACCTGTAAATCCCATTTTGAATACAACTTACGACTTCATGACTAGATTCTTCAAAGAGATCAGCAGTGTATTTCCAGATGCATACATTCATTTGGGAGGAGATGAAGTGAACTTCGATTGTTGGTACGGTGACAGTTCAAAGAATATCTAGTGCCTCTTAAATTTGCCTGAATCCATCAATTAGGAACTCGGTTGTGTGAGAGTTTTCACTGCTTAACTCAAATACCTCCACTCCTACTTCTGTAACTATTTACAGGAAGAGCATTTGTGGTCCTCAAGAAGCAAGTGATATTGTGCAGAATTTTGCTTTGACTAGCTGTTTCAGAAATGTTCAGGTAGTTCAAAGGGTTTCTTTATGAAAATTAACCTGGCAAGAAGGAGAACTAGTATGCTGGAAAAGTACTGTGTAAGATAATTAACACTTAAAAGTTTTGTGTTAAAGAAAGAACAGTTCTTTCCATTGAGTTCTGCCTTCCAGAAAATCTGCTAACATTATTACAGTACTGACTCTGGTGTGCTTGTGTTAAAAGTATGGCATGTATTAATTGAGTTCTTCATTTTGTCGTGGATTTTGAATATTTTGGAGTCTCTCTCTGCTGGACTAACTAATAATACAGAATTTGGAGCAGATCTAATTGGATGAGTATTCAAATTAATCTAGTTAGTATTTGTGCATTCTCTTGAAATATAAAATCTGAACACTCAGGACTTGCTTTAATTTTTAAAAACAAAGAAAATTGCTAACAAATGCTTTATCACAGAAGTGTTGGTTTGCTTTTGGGCTATTTTCCCAAATTCTTGATGTCACTCCCACAGATCCCCTGGTTCTATGGCTGCTGAGTTTCCAGACCTGCTGGCAACCTTCTCACAAAGTCATAGAGAAGCCAGGAACCCCAGAGCTCTTAGGAGCTTGAGGCAGCCTGCCAGAGACTGCTTCAGAGTGGGGACTCCAGTAGTTCTGCTGAAGAAGTCGGACTATTGGATTTATTTCAAATCAGGATGAAACTGTTTCAAAATACCTAGGTCATGTTTGCCTGCTGCTTCTGCTCTGCTGAGCGTTCCAGGCTATGGGATGCCTAAACCATCAGCCAGTGTGCTGTGTTTTGGTGTAAATTGTTGGGAAATCTGGTTTAAAACAAAACAAAATTATTCTTTATATATATATGTATACTTGTTTTGTTGTTATTTTTTAAGGAAATCTAACCCTGAAGTGAAAGAGTTCATGAAGAAGCAAGGATTTGGCACTGACTATGCTAAACTGGAATCTTACTATATTCAGAAGTATGTTGCTTTTTAATTCTTGCTCAGCTTTTCACAGCCACTATCTGAGGATGGTGTTGAGGTGCAGATACTGAAACTGATTTAGATTAGCCTATATTGTTTTCAAAAATTGTCATGTTTTGGGGACTTCCTACTGTCTTTTATTTTAACAGACTGAATGTAAAGTTCACAGCTTTAAAATGTGGGACATGACAAGGATAAGTAGGCTAGTTGTACACATTCTCTGTATGCATTAGATATCTTAAACTAGGTATCTGCTGTAATGTCAACAACGCGCAGGGTGGGGAGGAAAATTCCTAAGGTTTTTTGCAGTCATTTATTTCTCCATTTATTTTCTTAAGTAACATGGATGTAGACACCTGTATGAGTTGCTGATAGTTCTGAACATCAGTCTGTGTTACTGCACGTGCATATCCTTATACAGGGGAGAACATGCTCTTCAAGGCAGAGCACTGAAGGCCAAAACCAGAAAAAAATGGGGGTTTTTTGGTCCCTTATGCAGTACGGGGAAAGGCCTGATGTGCCTTAGGGTAGAAAATGTTACTACTTCATGTGCCTGTACTGATTTCATTGAAGTTCACAAACATGTTCTTATTTCTAAATTCTAGCATTTTGGACATTGTTTCCTCCTATAACAAAGGATACATGGTCTGGCAAGAAGTGTTTGATAACAATGCAAAGGTAAGATGGGAAAATAAGCAAGATACTCTTGCATAACAGCACAACATTGTGGGAGGCTTCCAAAGCAGACTATTAAGTAGTTATGGTTGTGTCTCAAGAGACGAGCAAATCTGGTGACTGCAGCAAGTCTCCGCAGGTGTGGGGCCTGCCTTGAAATTATTATTTATTGAACATGTGAAATAGGTGGAACACCAGCACTGAAGTGCTTCCTAAAGGTGAACACAGGTAATATAATATGCTTTAGAGCATCAGAGTAAAGGGTAGAGAAGATTCTATGAGTTTTCTGAGTTTTTTGTTTTTGTTTTTGTTTTTTTTTCCTTGCATAACTGTGTGTCTGGTCTAGTAATACCAGGTACTTAGCTTTTCAGAGCTAGTTAGATAACTGGTGCATGTAGGAACCCTCTTTGGACATTAACTGTGTGTAGTATAAACCAGGCTTCAGCAAACAGCTAATCAGCTGTATTCTTGGGGGGGAGGGAGGGGGCGGTTTGAGGGAATGACAAAAGGTAGCTCCTAAAATGTTCCTCTTCAAAACAAAATACCACCCTCCCCATTTTGAAATCCATCATCCTTTTTCCTGATAACAGCAATTAGGATTGTCTTTAATGTTTGGGGCATTTTGTTTTGTTTTGTTTTCCCCTTTTTAGCTGAAACCAGACACTGTAGTTCAAGTGTGGATGGAAAACAACTATGCTCATGAACTCAGCAGGGTCACTGGAGCTGGGTTCACTGCTATCCTGGCAGCTCCCTGGTACTTAGACTACATTAGTTATGGGCAAGACTGGAAGAAATACTACAGCGTTGAACCACTTAACTTCCCTGGTTTGTTACTTTTTTACGTGCATGAAAGTCTTTGTTTCATTAGTAAGGTGTAAATGGAAAAAATAAGGCTATTTAGAGTGGTCATGCAGTTGCTGTGATCAGATATGCTGTAATCAAAGGACTTCAGTGTCAGCTAGAACTCTGGAATATTCTCAAATTAAAAAAATGCAACTTTGCACTTCTCACAGGGCAAGGTGTTGCCTTCCTCAGGCGTCTGGCCCTGGTGCTTGTGTGAGACAGGATGCTGGACTAAGTGGACAGATGCATTGTGCATTAGGGGCAGAGTTGTGCAAAGCGGCTGTTGGCAGACAAACTGAACTGGTACGTTAGCAAGCTTCTAGTGTCAGACTGGTAGAGAAAAAGACATGTTCTCTCCTTCTGGCTAAAGCTGGTACAAACTTCCTATGCTCTGCCTGGGGCTCTCATTTTCTGCAAGGTGGCTCTCAGAGCTGATTAGGGAGAACACCCAACTTCTGTAGCTTTTTCAAGGAATGCCCTGTGTCTGACAGAATTAACAGTTTCAATCAGGACTGAAATATTTGAAGAATGTCAGAATGCTGAAGAATGTCTTCAGAGGATAAGAGTTAAAATCCTTTCTGATAGAGAAGGGAAATGGGTTCTCTGGGCAAACGGCCTGGTGGTTCTCACATTCAGTAACAAGGTTACCAAAACGTTAAGTTGGTGCTCAGGATAGATAGTTTGTATGATAAAACAAACTGAACAGCAATCCTCTCTCAGTATTGGAAAATGAAATTTTTTATATATACCAATCTTCTTGGCAAATAGAAATTCTAACTTTCTGCTTTGAATTCAGGATCTGAAAAACAGAAAGACCTTTTAATAGGTGGAGAAGCCTGCCTGTGGGGGGAATTTGTGGATGCAACAAATCTCACACCAAGACTGTGGTATGAACTACTTCATCTTTAGATTTTTAGAAAGCTAACTACAAGGAGCATTAATTAATCCAACAGGACTGTATGCTAGTGGTAACAGTGCTCTGTACTAAACCTGAGCAGCTATAAAAATTGATGCTTCTGGATACAAGACCTGGCATTAAAAACTTTAATCCATTCTGGGTTATAGACTATACCTACTCTAAAACTCAGTGTATCTTTACAGGCCTCGAGCAAGTGCTGTAGGGGAAAGACTCTGGAGCAGCAGCAACGTGACCAGCTTGCAGGATGCCTATAAAAGACTGACTAATCATCGATGCCGCATGCTCCGGTAAGATTAATAGCTGCAGTAAAGCTTGATCGTTATGCCTGGTAACCAGTGGCGTTCCAAGTACAGGCCTGAACTGCTGGTCTGGAAATGAAGGGAGGAGAGCTAGCAGTCTAATCTGACTATGTAAGTGTCACCCCATGGGTTTTGGGGTTCTTCCTCAGAAGAGGAAGAAGAGATTCATTAAGACAGGAGTTCTAGACAGTTTTTCAACTAACATTTTCAGAACTCATTAATTTTCTTCAGTGAAATACTAGAACTCATCTATGTCTCTTTCCTCTAAAGGAAAAACCAACACAATAGCTTACTTATTTCAGACAAAAAGGATATTAAAGGGTATGTAGGAGGAATACACAGACAGGAGAAAAAGTAGACTAAAAAAAAAAGTTGTTATTTATTATAATTAATAATTAAAGACATACAGCAGGCAGTCAAGTGGAACTGTCTGCATGAGATGAGCCTGAATGAGCTATTCCTCCAGAAACTGTCTTAATGTAAAGACTGAAAGGGGTGGATAAAGAGTCTCTGGTGAATTAAATTCTATTTATGGCTACTGTAAACAAAGTCAGTTCATAACATATTCCTCTTTGCAGTTCTTTCCTAAAAACTACCTAGACAAGTTACTGGTTAATTAGAGCTATCTTTGTAGTTGTAGAAATGAGTGATTTCCAGGTCCTAAGTCCAAGTTTCATTATCCAATTTTTCCCTTGCAGCTCTTAAGTGCAATGTAAAGACCAGTATGTATTACCTTACAAATCACTGCACCAGTGCTATCTAGCTCTTAAATATCCAAGAAGCAGAATTATGACTACAACTACTTTAACTCAGAAACATCTTTTTATACTGTTTTTGTACTGTACCATCAT
Organism: Antrostomus carolinensis; assembly: GCF_000700745.2. Taxonomy (NCBI): domain Eukaryota; kingdom Metazoa; phylum Chordata; class Aves; order Caprimulgiformes; family Caprimulgidae; genus Antrostomus; species Antrostomus carolinensis. Next base: position 13,382 of record NW_010321410.1, read on the forward strand.
AAGCTAAAGGGGTTGGTTCAAAGCCACATGAGAACAGAGTAATTTGTTAGTGTAGCTGTTTACTAAACTGGCTTCCCCAAAAACATGAATGAAAATGACACAGTTAGAGCTGCCTATGAAGGAAGCACTGGAGTTGGGGAGGCAGTGTGTCAACAACTGATTCATATTTTCACATTCTCATGACTTCTCTTCAATAAAAGCAATAGATCAAGATGACTAGCCCCTGAATTAAAGCTTTTGAACCTGTTTTCTAATATCCTGGTATGTGTGATTGAAACGGAGAACTGTTATTTAACTGAAGTACAATGAACTGTAGAATAGGGCTCTTTTTCAGTCCCTAAATAGGCCATCTGTTATTTCTTGGAAGTCATTTTATTTAAACAAAGATTAAAATAGAATGCCAGTATCTCTCTTCCTGCTTACACAACCAGCCACCTGTTTGATTATAATCACAGACCTTCCACTTTATTTTAACAGGCGTGGCATAGCAGCCGAACCTGTGTTTGTTGGATACTGCGCCCATGAAGCAAGAGGGTGGTAACGGCCGCAAAAATGTCTAGTCAATAACCTGAAGTGCCTCTGGGGAATTAATATATGTGCATGCAGTTTGATATTTGAATGAAGACTTAAAATTTTCACACTTAAAAGTTATTTGACATTCTTGTTGGAGTAAAAATGATGGCTTTCAGCTTTCATTACAAATGGGGATTCTTCACTGTGAGATTCTGGAACTTGGTACAATGGAGTTACCAAATCCAGTTTCCTTATGTTCTAGAGTTGAGGGAAAATAAAGATAAGACACTATTTAAATAAAGAGCAAACATTCTTTTTATTTCAAAGTATCTTATAACTTAGCACTTTTCTATGTAACTAGATGATTGCAAATCAGAACTGACTTGTAACACATAGCAAATCAAAACCAGTGCAGCTTCAATCACTCATTTCTAAAGGTCAAAAACAATCCTCTCTCAGCATACTGCAAGGTCCTGGGAGAACTCTGCCTTTCTTGTATTTTTTGCACAGATCTTACTTGATTTACAGAAGCATCCATTCCACTTAGTTGCTAAAGCAAACTCAGGTAGGAGTTACACCCAGTGCTGACCTCTGGTTCAAATTGGTTTTTAACAGTATAGAAGTAATACTTACAGCTGTACAGTTTAAAATGCTTATTAACCATATTCTTTTATTCAGCTGAAAACAAATCAATGTACAGACTTCCAAAACTTTAAGATGCATTAGTCACATTAAGGTGCACTTATTACTCATTTCTATGAAAAGGATTTGCATCACATCTCATGGCAGGTATCTATGAGATAAGAATTTGCAAAGCAGCAAATTGTGGTTCCACCTCTGGTTCAGCTGCTTTGCAGTTGCAAGGCTGTGCCAGAAGAACACTGTCTTTTGAACCTTCCCTTGGACAGTTAAAAGCACAGTCTGCTCATACAGTTGATAATTCACCATTTACCACAACCACCTGGTCCCAGAAGGACATACTGCTGTACATAAATAGGCTCCTGAAAATACTTAACAGAGAGGACAGAAAATACCATTAATGTTCTGCAGCGTGAAGCAATCACACCAACCCCATCCTCCTCTGAAGAAGTGCACTTTGCTCTTGACTGTTCAGGGCTTGATAACTTGCAAGCTCCAAAGTGAAGGTTGCTGAGCCTGATGTTAGAGAACGCAAAACTGTTGAGTAGCCCTGGACAAAACACAGAACATACGTCACTCAATTTAGGATAAAGGGAAGATACTTAGCACACAGAGCTGCTTAGGTCACAGACATAGAGAGAGAGAGTATACTGCAACATATTAGTAAGTTAATTTTTTTAATATTACTGTATTAAAAGTGCAATGTATACATGAGTCAACCTAATAATACACTTTTTCAAGTATTATTCGCTGTAAAACCTCTTGTAGTAATATTTACTACTGCTTTGACTTACAGTTGAAAACATGATGGTTTAACAATCTAAATCAGGCACAAAACCACTATTAGATTTGTGGGCACTTGCTTCAGAGCTTCAATAATTAAAATAAAATAAAAAACATCCATTCCAAACTCATTCATACATAACAACAGGAAAAGTGAACTGAACCCCAATTCTTTTTAAGCATATAAAAAAAGATCAATTTGCATGTTAATGAGATCATCACATACCATCATTTCTGCTAGTGGAACAGCAGCAACCACAACCCTGTTATCTTGACGACTCTGGATTTCCTGAATACTACCTCTCCGCTGTGCAAGGTCAGCGAGTGCTGCGCTGAGATGATCTTCACTTACTGTGATTTCTAGGTTCATCAGGGGCTCCAGTATTTGTATACCAGCTTTTTTCAAAGCCTACATGGAAGAGGAGTAGAGTTACATTGACTTCTTTTTTTTTAAAGAAAATTGGCATAATTACTTAAATAACTCTCAAATTCTTTACTTCCAAAAGCTATAAAGTCCCCAGTGAGGGCATTATGATGTCAGAGAAGAACAATTACCAGATACTGGTATACATGTTTTCCCAGTAGTGTGTCATGCTCCTGTGCTCTACAGCAGCTTACAGTTTCACTGTACCTTCTGCATGCAACGGGAGACACAGGCTGATATCATTGTGTGGGAGGTGTCAGGATGCACTGTCAGTGATTGCACTGTCACATCTATACCCTGAACCGGGAATCCAAGCAAGGGTCCTACCAGAAAAAGGAAAAAAACAAACAAACAAACAAAAAGGACATTTGTTTGTCAGAATATTAAGACACGTGCAAAAAAGTTTCAGGATTAATTCAGAGCTTCTCACTTTCCCTTTCCTCCCCCCAGGGGCATGTCTACTGGTCCTTTTCCTCATGGTGTGATTTTGTCATTACCTAGCTTTGCCAAAAGAGACAAAGGAATGCAGACTCATACTTCCTTACATTCTTTACCAAAAGCACAGATAATCTTCAGAAACAGAAGTTCCCAAGTGTGCTCATCCATATAACCATTCCCAAAAATGAAGTTATTTTTTAATACATTTTAATATCTAAAACTTGTCTATTGAAACAAGACCTCATTTGAAAGAGTAGTGAAAGCTTTTGTTTAACGAGAAGCCAGAATATCTTCTGTGTTTTATTTTTCAACACAATGTGATCACAGCAAAGCCTGATACTAACCCACTACCAAAATTGCAGGCTTAACTCAATGCCAAGAGGGATGAACCACATCTAGTGTCCTAGGTAGGTTATGTCCCTTCAACCCAGGACTCTCAACCCGAACAAAAACTCAGACTGGATGGGAGGCCTGAACCACATCCAGGAAAAAATGCACAGCTTTTTTTCTTTTTTCCTACAGAGAACATGGCCAGATTTTTTTTTTTTTTAAGCACTTAATGGCATTAATTTTTAGGCTGGAGACAGCACAATTCTGCAGTGTCTTCAGGGAGTGTGAAGAAAGCACTCAGTCAAGACTCATTCCACAGCTAGAGATGAAAGACACAACATGGAAAAAACACCTCATGCTGCTGCTGCTAGAGCAATTCTCAGTTCACTGTCTGTTAATTTTACTGTAAGGGAGAGTTCTTTGTCCAGAAGTTGTTAAATACTTCTATTTTTAATCAAATGTAAAATAGGATGCTTTAGGATGCTTTTAGTCCTTTAGAAAGCCTGTACTTTGCGATTAGGTAAGGGTTCTTATTGTATACTTAAATGGATTTCACATATTTGAAAATAATAATAAAAAAACCCCAAACATCAGTAACTCTAATAGAAGTACGGTATGTGCATGTTGGCCTCTGAAACCACTTCTGTCATATCGTTGTGGTTTACGTGATGTCATCAAGTAAACACCTTCTTTTACACCAGATTAAAAAACCAAAAGAACCCCAAGCTCACTGTTGAGTGACTGAGAAGATACCAAACTTAAAACCAAAGGCTTGCTGATTTCCATTCCTGGCATAGGGAAGGGAGTGGTTGGTGATTTCTGCAGTTAAGGAAATTAGGAAAGTTGAGAATTTTCCTTGGCATCTAATGTTAATATGTACTATCTTTTAGTTTTCAAGCCACCACAGAGTTTTCCCTCCTAGAAACTTATTAATTGCTTCTTACAGAAATGTTAGACCAGTATAGCTGTCATAGCACTTCCTTTACCTTGAATGCATGAATTCGTAATTCCATTTTCTACAGCTCCTTGGAGTTCTTTGGGTAGCACTTCAACGACACTCGCAGCATACTCAATGACAGGTTTTGTCATTGCTCTCTCCCCTAACGTGGGCCTCACCTCTAACTCTGCAGTAACAAAGTGTCTTTTATCTCCCACTGTTTTGTCCAATACATCTACAGGGGGAAAAAAAAAAAAAAAAAGCAACAGAATCATTTGGAAAAAACCCTAATAGATAAAATTCATCTAAAAGTTACTCATAAGATCATTTAAAGTAAATCAAGCTACAAAACCAGAATCAAGGTGTTCCTTCCGTTCACTCATTACCTGTAGCTTGGGCAGCATTCAGTATGGTTTCTCTGTACGCTATCTGAAGAGGTCCCAAATAAGTTTCAATTCCATATTCACGTTTGATTCGGTCATGAATGATCTCTATGTGTAGTTCTCCCATGCCACAAAGAATAGTCTATTAAGAAGACAGTAGAAGAAAAACATGCAAAACTCAGGTTTCAATAACAAACATTTAAGCAAGGACTTGCATGCTTTTAATAGTCTCACAAATATTTCAAATTCTAAGGAGCCTAGAGAGAAAATGGGCCTGATTTAGGTCATCTGACATCAACACCATGTAAGTGACAGGGTAATTGCGACCACTACAATAAAAGTCACCTTACATTACCTTACAGACTATGTAATTCAAACTTTTAAAAGTATAGAATGGTTAAAAACACGCACAGCACAGGATGACTTCCTCTACTCTGTAAAGCACAAGTTTCCGTTTTAGTTTGATGCACAGAACTTTGTACATATATGACAGGAATATTTAGAAAGTCCTTTATATTCAAAAAAATCTCCATATGTAAATGAACTAACTGAAGGATAGTCCTGACAGTTCTAAAATAGAGCTTGGTTATAAGGTGAGCAATAGGAGATTCATCTTACTTGTCCTGTGTCCGGATCTAGCTTCACTTTTAAACTTGGATCTTCACGCTGAAGGCAGCTCAGAGCATTATCCAAGTCTGTACATAAATATCAAACATTGTATCTAAGGAGACTTCAGTAATTTGAGAATCACAGTGAATTTTCTGAACATCACTTTCCTCAGAGAGTCAAATCTTACTCTCAGAATCAAAAGGACTCTAGAGAAGCACGGATTTTGGCAAACAAAGTCAGCTCTAATTACAAGCAACTTGCAACTTATGATTATCTCCAACAAGTTAACTGCACACTATAGAGTGCTTATTTAATTATTAAATAGTTAATAATTTTCAGTTTCAGAGTGATATTTTTTCACTTGTGTGAAGATAGAAGGGAACCTGTAAGTGCTTCAAGTCAGTAAAAAGTACTGCTCCCTTTTTACAGATAAGAAAAAATATGTCAACTCACTCTTATATGATTTGCCTAAATATTTCTAGATTGATTCAAATGAAAAGGTTCAAATGTAAATGACTGTTCTCTGATTCCCCATTATTTTAACAGCTGAGGAAATCAGCTACAGAATGATGAACTCAGAGCTGAGACTGTTTTTCTCTACCTTACAGTCTTTGGGGGAAAAAAACCCAAACAAACACAAAACCAAACAAAAAACCCCACAAAACAAAACATGCAAACTCCCCAAAACCAGGAACACCTTACAACCCGGTGGCTCACCCTGGAGACGTGTTGCTCCAAATCTGCATTCTACCTTGCTCCATTCCATCATACTATACTAGTACTGACCCTTCCCCCGCTTCACCCCAGCCAAGCTTAGCTCAGCTGGAGTGAAGATACAGAGTTTAAAGTATGTATTTCCAAAAAGAGTCAAATAACCAAGTTCTCTGGTACAGATTCTTGGGAAAGGCAGTAAGATCTCCCCAGCGCTCAGTCCTGTTTAACATCTTTATCAATGATCTGGATGAGGGGGCTGAGTGCACCCTCAGTAAGTTTGCAGATGACACCAAGCTGGGTGGGAGTGTTGATCTGCTTGAGGGTAGGAAGGCTCGGCAGAGGAACTTGGACAGGTTGGATCCATGGGCTGAGGCCAACTGTATGAGGTTCAACAAGGGCAATTGCTGGGTCCTGCTCCTGGGTCACAACAATCCCATGCAACCCTATAGGCTTGGGGAGGAGTGGCTGGAAAGCTGCTGGGCAGAGAGGGACCTGGGGGTGTTGACTGATAGCTCGCTGAAGGTGAGCCAGGATGCCACTGGCCTTCTTGGCCACCTGAGCACACTGCTGGCTCAGGAATAGTGTGGCCAGTAGGGCCACGGAAGTTATCTTACCCCTCTACTCAGCTCTGGTGAGGAGGCATCTCGAGTTCTGTGTTCAGTTTTGGGCCCCTCACTACAAGAAGGACATTGAGGTGCTGGAGTGTGCTCAGAGAAGGGCAACGAAGCTGGTGAAGGGCCTGGAGCACATGTCTTACAAGGAGCAGCTGAGAGAATTGAGTTTGTTTAGCTTAGAGAAAAGGAAGCTGAGGGAAGACCTTGTTGCTCTCTACAACTACCTGAAAAGAGGATGTAGAAGTGGGTGTTGGTTTCTTCTCCCAAGTAACAAGTGACAGAATGAGAGGAAATGGCCTCAAGCTGCACCAAGGGAAGTTTAGGTTGGATATTAGGAAGAATTTCTTTACTGAAAGGGTTATCAGGCTTTGGAAAGAGTTGCCCAGGGCAGTGGTGGAGTTCCCATCCCTGGAGGTATTTAAGAGTTGCATAGATGTAGTGCTTAGGGACATGGTTTAGTTGGGGACTTGTCAGTGTGAGGCTAATGACTGGACTCAATGATCTTAAAGGTCTTTTCCAATCTAGGTAATTCTGTGATTATGTGATTACAGGTCACACTGCATAGGTAAACCCTAACTAGACACACAGAAGTCTTGGTAAGTGAAGACTTTGCATCAAAGAGTAAAACTGTGAGTGCTGACTGAAAAAAACAACAACAAAAAAACCCCAAACAAACCCAACACATTTCAAGGTTATTTGTACTCAGGACTATGTACATTACACCAGCATGATGGCAGCAAACTAAGCATGACAGTAGGAAATGAAAGTGCCTCATCTCTTCTTTCAAAATGAAGAACTACTACTTTTGTAGACACAAAACCTAGAAAAGTGCTAGTACTGCTTGACGTAGTAATCGCAAAGGATCTGACAACCATGATCTAAAATATATCATCTCTGCAAAACACCAAAAACAGCCTTATTAGATCACCAATTGATAAATTTGTGCAACTCACTCATGTCAAGCAGGTGTGCATGGATTGGGGACGAGCATTGTTCCTTCCACATGAGAATATGGTTATGCTTGAATGCCTAATTTGTAGAATATCTTATCACATCCTTAAGTAGCTATGTTGTACCTTGTTGTTTGGCCATTGAAGGAGGTTCAATTGTACAGAAGAAGACTGGGTCAGGGATCTCAACGCCTGCCAGCAGAAGGCTCTCTATGTCACTGGTAGACCTCTTCTCTCTCCCAGCATCCCTTCCAGCTCGACGTGCCGCAGCTACTGCTGAAGCCTTTGATGACACTATGGTATCTCCAGTGGCACTCTATAGATCAACACCCCGTGACCCACAAGGCACAGAAGAAGGAGGATATGAAAGCAAACAAACAAGCCCCCACAACCCTTGACCATTTCTCTTCCTCATAACCACTTGTGTTAAACTCCAGTTATTTATTTATTACTGTAACTTCTCTCTTCAAATAACTAAAATGATCTGGAAGAGGAAAAACTGTGCTCAAATTGAGACTAACATTTCTTTGTCCAATTTACTGCATTTTAAATCTAACTTCCCTGTCAAGATAAAGCCACAAAGACCAGTATTGGTAAATGAAAATTTGCTTATGCATGCCAAAATTGGTTACATTTTAGAAAATCTGTGCAAATGAGACCTATGGCAGCCTATTCAGACAATAAAATGCTGAATTAGGAAACTAACAGAAGCAGGCAGGAAACAAACTTATTTGAATTTAAGTTAAATTGTTGCTTTTGGGTAACTTATTTGCAACATCACCCTTGTTCCCCAAAGGAGGTCTCTCCATGGCATTACATGGATTTTAAGAGTTACAATATAAATACAAGCTCAGAACCCTACTAAGATACACCTTTGGTTTTCAGTCCTTTCCATGTAATCAGCACTGCAACTCCCAGGTCAGTTACTGATGTTTGTACATTATAACATTTCATTTTAGGAGGAAGTACATGTACACGTACTTCAAACAAAGCAAGTTTACATATGTCACAATAATCAAGAACACATCTGAGATACAATACCATAGAAGCAGAAACCACACTAGTAAAACAAGCTCCCTTACAGAGTCAGTATTTTCCATTACCTGTTTTAACCCAACAGTAAGGGCAATGTTGCCAGGCATTAGTGATGGTATTTCAATTTGCTGATCAGCAAAAGGCAGGAGCACTCGGCTCATTCTTTCCCTGAAAATGAAATTCTTGTATTACTCTCTTACTCGGGACTTCAACAGACATTCCAATGCCACACAAACCACACCTCTACCTTACTTACGTGCAACTTTTGTTAATATTGTATACAGCTGATTGAGGTTTCAGTGAACCTGAGTAAACGCGAATGAAAACTAATGGTCCACGACATTTATCATGGAGAACTTTAAACGCTAGGGCACACAGGTCATCCTTGTACCATTGTCTGCAGAATAAAAAGCACAACAAAAAGCATACTTGTAGGATTAATCCACTCAAATTCACATTTACCTAAATTTCCACTTATTTAAGAAGTGATATGTTGTAATGTTAATAGAGGCCATTTTTTAAAATCATAATTTATACCAAAAAATATTAACCTAAGGTGTTCCAGCTCCAGCAGGATATGTAAGATGTGTCTCAGTCAACACTAAAGATGATCCCTAGACCCCCAATTTTGTAAAGTGACAATATCCTCAGATTAAAAATAGACTTTAGAACTCTAAAGTGCAAGTCTGACCACTGGAGTTAAATGCATACAATTCCAGTAGCAGTGACCAAAGCAGGTTCAGTACTCAAGTGCATTTGTGTGTCCACACATCTTTACTGTTATTTAGTACCTAAAAACAGTAAACATTTTTAGAGACATGAATGCTTTGTTAGTATTTTTCATTTTCTCCATTTATGCTTTCCTAATTATTTTTCCTTTTTTCTGACCCTCCTTTCCTCCCTGTACTTACAGAAACTCATACGAACGCTCATTAGGTGCTGGCAAGTACATAGTAACAGCGTCCAGCAAGGGCTGCACTCCCTTGTTCTTCAGCGCACTGCCACACAGTACAGGGACCGCTTTCTGCGCTAGCGTGACTCTGCGGATAGCAGACTGTAACTGCAAAAAATAATTGCTTTCTGTTAATGTGGGAACTACAATTTAGTCTTAAATTGCACTCCAGCTACCAGATATTGCTAATGAATCACCAAAAGTTAAAAGGTATGTCTGCAAGTATCACTCATGCAAACTCCTTTCACTGCTTTTAATGAGCTTCAAACCATAAACCCAGAGGTTTAGACACTAAAACAGAAGACATTGCTTTTAAGATTTCTAAACATTTCACGCAGATCTGCAGCTGTTCTTGTTCTTTTTCTAACAGTTCTTTTAATCCAGAATATTGTACCTCACCACTTCCAGCATGCAGTGTCTGAAGATACAACTAATTCATAGCAGTTGAGACGCTACTTTTGTTAGTAAGAACCAGCAGCCTGGACACAAACTGCCCTGAGTCTACCTGGAAATTCCATTCACCTTTCCCCAAACTCTTTCACAGCAGCCTACCTTTCAAAAATAAAATTAAAAAAAAAAATCCCTTCCTGAACAAAGGTACTCTACTTTTAAAATTGTGCCTAGCATAATTGTGCCTAGATAATGCTCTATGATATAACTGCATATATATAATTGCAAGATTATATAAGTGCATTATCATATAAAATGCAGGCTGACAGGCTGAAAGAGCTGGGGCTGTTCAGCCTGGAGAAGAGAAGGCTTAGGGGAGATCTTATAGCGGCCTTCCAATACCTGAAGGGGGCCTATAAGAAAGCTGGGGAGGGACTTTTCGTTAGGGCAGTTAATGACAGAACTAGGGGGAATGGCTTTAAACTGAAAGAGGGGAGGTTTAGATTAGATATCAGGAAGAAGTTCTTTAGTGTGAGGGTGGTGAGACACTGGAACAGGTTGCCCAAAGAGGTTGTAGATGCCCCCTCCCTGGAAGTGTTTAAGACCAGGGTGGATGAGGCTTTGAGTAACCTGATCTAGTGTAAGGTGTCCCTGCTCATGGCAGGGGGTTGGAACTAGATGATCTTTAAGGTCCCTTCCAACCCAAACCATTCTATGATTCTATGATTCTATGAAAATACACATTAAGCTTGAAAATACTTTGTCCCATATACACAGTACAGTAAATTCACTACAAAAGCTGGTGTGATTTTTTTTTTTTAATTAAAAAATGCACCTCTGCAAAATAATCATCTGTGATTGCCAAAGGAAGAAAAACCCAGCCCTCCAGAATAATATAACTTGTTTATAAATAGTGAAATGTAAAAATTACCTTGTCAGCTGGTATTAAGTCAAAATTTTCACTATATTCACCTAGAACCAGTTCAGCAAATTCATCATCCAGATCTGCAACCTATAACAGAATAGTTCTTTATTATTTGGCATATAGCAGTTTTTACCAACAAGTCACAAATCTTAAGTTATTTAGGATATACGGGCAAACAGAGCAGGAACAAAGCCTTTAAAGACATCAGAGATCATAAACTCAAGCCACAGAAAATTATGGAAATGCAGGTTTCAAGAAAGGACAGAGGAAAAAACATTAAAGTCAACTTTAAAAGCTGCTGTCAGGCAAAACATCAGTGGGAGACAGAATGCTTGTACTGAAACTGAAACAACCTGCAGCCACACAGTGACAGCCATGAAGGGTATAACTGAACCTATTTCAGATCTGCAAACAAGGGGAAGTCTGAAGTGAGCAGCAAGTAACCTTTGCAAGGCAAAAGACACACAGCTGGAAAAAAAGAGACAAGCCTTCAGGGCACTTTGACCTTCTTCACATCAAAGGCTTGTAGGTCCAAGAGCTCATCTATGTTTTCAAATTGTGCCACTTTGCTTGACAAATAAATTAACTACTCTTTAAACCTCACCTCACATACATCCTTGCACTGTCATAGACCCAGGACACTCTATGTGCAGGAAGGCAGTGTGCCCCTCTAGTGGCTACGACAGCAAAAGGACCCAATACTGACATGAGTCGTTGGTAAGCAGTCAGAAGTCCAATCACGTGAACAGTTAAAACAGGAGAGATAAAGGAAAGCGTTCATTTAATTAAGTGAAAGCAGTGTGCAAGATGGCTGCTATTAGCACTAGTAAATTTTACAGTGTTTCCCATAAAGAGTGTTAATAGAACAGAAAGCATACAAAAAAATATTTTATGAACACAAGGCCATCTCAATTATGACACTACTGGTCCATCCCTTCCCGCTTCAGGAAGGGCCCAGAAAAAAAGGGAAAAAAAACCCCAACACTGTTCTTACAAAGCTTTCCACCTGATAATACATTTCTTCAGATAAGAGGCTGAGTAATAACTTAAAACCTGAAAATTCTGAAAACCAGATTGTACATATGTTTTAGAGCAATACACAATAAATGTCTCTGATTTTGATATTTCAAAAGAAACTGAAAGCCTAGCATCATGTGTTTATGCATTTGCACAGTGTTATTAAAAGTTGTGTGGAGGGCAGCCCTTCCAGCAAAATGGATCAATATCCAAGATAAAAATAGTTGCTAACCTCCTATATTTTTGCTTATAAAAGCATGCATTCAAATGTAATCACTACTACACTTTTAAGTTGTATGTAAGAAAACAGAAAGTAATAAAAAAACCCTTTTTACTGGGAGAGAAGATTTGCTTAGAGTCTCAATTACACAAATACAACAAAATCTTACAGTACTGTTATATAAATGACACAAAATAATGTGGGACCTTAAAATGTCCTGTGGAGGGTAAGAAAAACACTCCGAACAAACTATTTCAAATGTTTTGCACTGCTCAACAGGCAAATTACTAATTTACTTCCATTAATCCTGTTCTTTAGCCCTTCTAAACTGTCAACTGTGCAAAACCTGGTATCTATATCAAGTTCCTATTATCTTTCTTAGCTTCACACTATGACAATCTGTATTAATTAAATATTTATACTATTCTTTTCTCATTTCTCCCATGGACTTTTTGGGTGAATCTGGAACAAGTGTGCCATATTTGAGTGCCATTTCGACCAGCCTGCAACATCACATCCAGTTTCTAGCTGCCACTCCAGAAGGGTATGGATATCCTGCACGTTCAGGATCACATCTGCCAGGCTTCGTGTGAATGTAAATACAGCATATAAGGCAGTACAAGGTACTATGTTAGCCAACTGAATGCTACACGTAGTGTCTGGTTTCGTCAGTTCCCTCTTTATAAAGGGAGAATTTTCCATTTTATGGACATATTGTACAGCCAGGGAGTCCAACTCTCTGTATTCAGCATGTTTTACCATCACATACTAAAATTTCCAATGCGCATTAAGTGTATTTGACAGATGGAAAGGAAGTGAAGAAAATGTGAAATTAGTTCAATAAGGATAAATGCCAAATCTTACACCTGGGACAGAACAAATCCATGTGGTGATACAGAGCAGGCATCAGCTAGCTAGGAGACAGCTCTGCAGAAGTCAACCAGATGAACCTGCTGGACAAGTGGGCATGAGTTGGCAGCATCCCCTTCCAGTGACAAAGGACAACTGCATCCTGGGCTGCATCAGCAAGAGTATAGCCAGTGGATTGGGACAAGTGGTTAGCACCCTTTACCCTGCGTTTGTGAAGCTGCATCTAAAACACTGCTCTTAGGTTCCCTAGCACAAAAGATACTGAGAAACTGCAGGGAATCCAGTGGAAAACCAGTAACGTGTTTGGAGTGCAGCTGGAGGCCCAGAGAGATGGGTTTGTCTAACTTGGAGAGGCTAAGGCAGGATGCAAATGCTGTCTCCTACTACTTGAAATGGTGTTGGTGGTGGGCCTGCTTCAGGGAAAAAGAGAGACAGATTCTTCTACAAGGCACACAAAGAAAGGACAAGTAGCATTGTAGCAGGTTGGAACATGGTAAATTCACCTCAGACAGAAAGAAATAACTTTTCACTACAACAACAACCAAGCAGTGGGACAGGCTGACTAGACAGGTTGTAATCACCATCCTTAGAGACTTGAGAACCCAACTGACCAAGGCCTGAGCAACCTCATCGAATGCTGAAGTTAGCCCTGCTTTGAGCAGGTCACTGCACCACACACCTCCAGAAGTCCCTTTCAGCCTGTTTCTTCTACTGTTCTAAATAACGGTATTAAATATATTATGCATTTACTTTAGAACTTTACTTGTTCTATTAAGGTATTTCTGGCATCCTGGACTTCTTGGAACAGGCTGGGATCATCAGCCTCCAGCAGTGGCTTTTGCTCAAATTTTTTTCCATCATCCATATCAGAAGTAGGTTTCCAAATGATTTGTTCCTTAGTCACAACATCAACCAGTCCTCTGAAGGTCTTGGCTTCCCCAATGGGCAACTGCAAATACAGTGAAGATTTTAGACAGCTGCAAAAAAATTAGGAAAGGAGTTCCATTTGAAAGAAAGCAAATAAACATTTCATTTCCAGGCTTACCTGTAAAAGCAAAGGTTTTGTCTTCAACTTCTGTTTGATACTCTCAACAGCATATGTAAAACTATATTAAAACAAGATATACTATTACATATTACTATCAATGATATAGCAAAATAGGTTTATAATTCTTTATTTACTGCAAAAACTACTCCTAAAATTACACAAAAATACGCCTATGTACGTAACTGGCTTAGTTTATGCTTAACAGAAAAACTTTAACTTGATTAGATACAAGGTCTCTTACAAGGTTTTTAGCATTTATTCCATTAACTCTCTAAATACCTCGCCCTGGTTTTGTCCATCTTGTTCAAAAAGCAAACTCGTGGTATCTGATGTTTGTCTGCTTGTCTCCACACTGTCAGAGTTTGGGCCTAAAGCAAAAGACAAAATGGAAACATTAGTGCTGAGAGCCGAACTACACACTCCTCACAACCACTGAGGGACTGAGTCTGGAGTACGGAGGGAACTGCGCTGAATGTGTTGCAACAATCCTGTATCTAGCAGCACAGATGAACTCCACAAGCAGCTTCGTCTCATCTCTTCTCTCAGCTGTAGTCATTCCTTGTCCTTCCCTAAGGGCACACAAGGCATACCAGCAAGAGAACACAGAATGAAACTAAGCATTGGAGGGGATATATTTGGAAAAAACTCAGTAATGTAGAGACTTAAGACTTCATTGTCAAGATACTTAAGCACACACAGGCAAGCATTTCTGTGGCTACACGTACAACACCAGAACCTACTGTAAGTACTAAGTACTGCTAGTAACTTGTGTACTGCTGAGCCATTTATGATACACACTTATTTGAAAGTGAAAACAAGTATATATGAAAACCAGTTCAGATTCAGAAATAGTCTCTTACCAATACATGGAAATACTGTGAGAACTTCCTACACAGTTTAGAAAACCACAAGCACATCTAATTGTTTTGTTGGCGGGGTGGGGGCTGTTACTCAGTTCAGGTTCAGATACAATGGTACCTAAATGCTTTCCAGTAGCAAGTTAAATAATGTGACTCACACCAATCAAGAGTTCTCTCATCCCTCATCTAAGAAAAAGGTACCCTCCATGGAACACAGTGATTTCACAATATTTATTAAACTTTTCTACAGGATTGAACTACTCAAACATCTCATGCTAAAATGTCGAATTCCAGCCTGCCTCCACCTTTTCTGCACTATGCCCCAAAAGGCATGTTAAATAGGCCCCTGGGGATGGAGAAATTCTGGCTGAAAATTACTCATCTTCTACATGAAATCTAAAAGTGAGAAATGAACAGATATTCATTTCTTTCCACTAGTGGAACTAGCCAGAAGCATCTACCTCAATCAACGTTTGTAAAGGACAGCAACAAAACAACAAAAAAACTCACAGACTTTAATGGGCATCCCATTTATTTGCCCCTTATTACCATGGCAATTCTTGTACACTACAGGAATTGAAATTAAATGCTCAGCTTCCTGAAGCTGAATTTTTATCAAAGCATCAAAAGAGGTATTAAAGAGCACCATCTCTGTACTATTACTATTACTTCAGTCTGATTTAAGTCACTGGACAAAAAAAATTTAAAAATCTACCAGTTATTTTTACCTCAACACCAGCTGAAGCATCAAACACCGCTACAGCTCCATCCAGGACTCTCAAGCAACGCTCGACTTCCACTGTGAAGTCCACATGACCTAAAAAATACTCTTCCCTTTATACCATCATAATTCAAACAGGCAACATCAACAGGGCATTACAATTTTTTTTTCTTTTTAAATAATGTCAAAACAGCCCCGTCTGCTCTTGCAGAGAAATACACCCATCAGCCCTTGAAATACACAAGATTGTTACATTGCAATCCCAGACTAAGAGCAATTTAGCGTGGAAATGTCTGAACTCACTTTAAACAAGGTAGTTAGCGTTACTAACAAATAGTAATTAGCCAAAGCTGAACAGAGCTCAGTATAGGCCTTTTCACTGCTGCGATTAAACCAATTAAGTATTGCACCATATTTAAAACTAAGACATTCTATGACAGCCCACCTCATCTGCTCTCCCTTAACAATGTGAGTGCTGCTGAAGCGCAGTACCTGGGGTGTCAATCAGATTGATTCTGTAGTCCTTCCAGTCAAATGTAACAGCAGCAGACTGAATGGTAATACCACGTTCTCGCTCCTGTACCATAAAATCTGTCACTGTGTCTCCATCATCAACATCTGTGAACAGGATTACAGTTGGGCAGGTAAGTAATTCAAGAACTGAGAGATTCTGAAATACTGCCCCTTTTATATATGTATAAGCTACAAAAACTAGCCTTTTTCAGAAAATGATGTCAGCTAATTTACCCAAACTCCCTTTCCAGGGAACAATATGCTCTGTAAGCCAAAGACAAGCAATTCCAACAACCTTTCTGCTGTTCTTAATCCTAGTAATACCACCAGAAACTTAAAAACTAAAGCAAAGTCCAAATTCATGAACAAAGTGCAATTTTTAAAAACCTGTAATTGTATGGAATGTGACTGACACTTTAAAATGTAGTAATTAAAAGATTAAATCAGGTGAAAAAGCTTCTACATATGACTGTTCTCTTAAGTTGCTTTTCCACAATTTGAGAATATATACTGCAGATGAAAGTTCTGCTATATAATAAGCGCAATTACAATGTGAATTTTTCCATAACACGGAGAATTGTTCCTGAATACGGCTGAATTTTGAGTCTCTGTCAAAGGTGTTTACTATTCTCTAAACTTTACTGCATTTCGAAGATAACTGAAGTTACTGCAAGTTAATTATAAACATAGGCTGACTTGCTGTGTAGAAGGTGTAAGTCTGGATAATTTGTATGCAAGTGACTCAGAAAAGAATAATCAGCCCTGCAAACATTTGATTTGTGCCCTTCTGCCACAAACTGACAACTTTTCTTTTGTGTGTGTGTATATATATATGCATATAAAGAAAAAGTATGTGTGTGTACATATATGTACCCACTACACAGTGTGTATTCTGCATAAGACTCTTTGTTAAATAAAGTTAAAACTAAATGTAGTAATTAAAAGGTAATTAAGTTAAAACTAAACTTAAATTAAAAAAAAAAAAACAGCACACACACAAAAAAAACCCCAAACAAGTAAGAGGTTAGCTTTTGCTAGTGGGCAATTTTTTATTTTTATAAAAAAAGAGAAGCAGCTCCATATTTTTAAACAAGCAGGCCACCAAGTTCAACCGCTCCACAAGCCTAACATCTTCTATCATTCTCATACATGGTAGAGAACAGGGAATTAAATTTAAAAGGTCAAAAGGTAGCACAAATGGAGGCTGCTGTGACCCTGTCAATCTTGAAGAATTCCATTAAGAGCTGCTGAAGCAAAGAATAAGCAACAAGTAAAACAAAGAGAACATCTCCATTATATGTTAAACAAATCAATGCACTAAAAGTAAAATATGAACCTGTGATCTCTCAAAGTACAACTGCCTTAGAACATAATGGAATGCACATCAAAATTTCCTTATATTGCAGCACAACTCTGGAACAACTGGCTTCTACGTTAAGCATTCCACTAGCAACCTCTAAATGCATTGCAGGTTATTGTATGCTATTAAATCTGTCAAACATACTGAAATTCAAAAAGTGTTTCTAACCTCCAAGTGTTCTTATGTATCCAGAATAATACAGCATTCTCTCTGTTGTCGTAGTTTTCCCTGCATCAATGTGGGCCATAATGCCAATGTTTCGGATTCTGCATAAAGCAAAAACATTGCTTTTACTGCGGTAATTTTTTTATTCAGTGATACTGTTATTTGTACATAAAACTAACATTCACTGAGAACAGTATACCAGAAGAATAACATCTTTCCTCTGTTGCATATCTGATACAGTGTACACTCTGATACTGAAGTACATTACTGCTGAAATGGTGGATTTTCAGTAGCACTCAAGAGTTTTGGAACAAGTTTCCACATTTGGCTTCAGGCAAAGGCCACTTTTTGGCCTCATCGTCACCCATCTGCCCTCTCCACAGACAGAAAAAGCCCCTCCACCCTCTTGTCCCTCCCAGTACCTAACCCCTGGTGCCTGAAATTGCATATTGCATATATACCCTTTATGCCCCAAATAGCATAGCATCCAAGTTCCCATTGAGTTGTCCTTGATTCTGTTCAGCCAAGACTTCCTTTCTGAAGTACTTCACCAGTAGCTTCCAAAACTGCTTCACTAGCTCTGCACATCACAGGCCTGTGATCAGACCCTATGTTCACCATTAACACTATCTGAATTCAGCCTCAGGACAGAAGTAATCTTCCAAGAGAACTTCACACCCAAGCCATTCCTTTGGCAGCTCAGCCCCTAATTACCTTGCCCTCATTACTAAGGCCCTCATCTAGCATGGCTGAGCACTCCCATGAACGCAGAGTATACAGCCCTGCCCACAGTGGTGGTCTAGTTACCAAGATATCCCTTCCCCCTCACTCAGCTCCCAGCAACCATCATGGATTTGGAGCTTTCCTAAAAGCCCAGGTTTGGTTCTGATGATGTAAACAAGAGAGAGTTAAGACCTCCTAGACACCGGCAACTGCTCTGTATTGAAATGTCAGAATGGTAAAAGTAAGGAAAACTACTAACTTGAACTTAGAACATGCACATGAGCTATGCATGTGACAGGCAGAGCGACAACCCATGACTTGTTAACACATCAATTGTTCTGACTGACAGTAACATCCGAAAAATAAGCTAGCATGACATACCTGGATATATCAGGATTAATAACAGAACGTAGAGACTTAACATCACCTGGAGACAAACACAACAAAACAACAATTTGTAAGACTGATCCCCATGTAGAAATGAGAGATTTTAACAAAATTAAATATATGTAAGAAAAATCCTAAAAACTTACAAAGAAAAAAGATTCAGAGCCACAAATCATGACAATCTGTAACCTCTTATCACCTCAAATTTCTAAAGATATGTACCTAATTTTCAATAAATCTTTCTCTCTCTTAAAAAAACCACGAAACTCTTCAAAACAGCTGTAGTTTAGAAACAATGGGAAAAAGCCAACACAGAAAAGTATTACCAGCACAATCTTACTCTGCAGAATTAATAATAAAACATGCCACAGTTCAAGACAACCGTAATGCTGAAATTCATCTCAACTGGCTATTAGATAACACATTTCAAAAGTAATTTCTCCTTTAAACACTGAAGCCAGACACCATAATGCTTGGGGAGAAAACATGAACTGACCTACGTTAAGAAAAAATGGGACTGAGGAGTTTTAAATGCACATTTTCTTGAAAGCTATTTTCTCTCTCACACCCTTTTTAGTTGGAAAATAAGTTGCCAAGCTAAATTTTTAATTAAATTAATCAATAATTCAGTTGATCAAGTAATTTAAATTGTGTTTCAGGAACTCGCTTTCCTACTACTTTAGTTGATCTTTGATAGGCCAAACAGAATTTTGCAATATTTAAACTAACATTCCTTCACTATCCACAGATTGTCCCTCTTACCAGAGATATTAAAGAGGCATCTTGTAGGTGAATGTCTTGATAAGGAGAAAGACTAATCTTAGGAGAAGCAAGGTAGCAGGCTGGAAATTGACCAACACTTGCCACCACCACCTCAAGTAAAAACTCCAACTAACACTACCTTTTCCTCTCAGATTTCTAAAATAATTCACAAAGTAACATATTAGTATGTTTGAGATTTCTTGCTCATCTAAGTCACGATATCTTTTTGTGTGTGGAATGAAGCTCTGCCTCCAAGTGACGTGCTGAGGTATTCAGCATAGCAAAAACAGGGATACATACAGTAGACAGCAGTGACATTGCACAGACAACTACATAGAAACAGTACCACGTAACAACAGAAACTGTGTTGACATTAGCAACTAAGAGTAAGTTATCAAGTCATCTTCTCAGGTACATGTCTGCCAGTTAAAGACTTTTGCCAAGATACACACTGCTGAATCCATTAACTTTTTTTTTTAAATAAGTTGGTCACCCACCAGTTACCACTATTTTCTTCCCATCTCCATCTTGATGTAAAAAATGTGGGCCTCACTCCCAACGCTACCCTATATCAACTGATTTCCATTCAACCTCAGTGTACCTACTCAAAAGCCAGCAAAAATTCCTTTTACCTGAAATTTTGTTTTCTAAGTCTTATTATTTTATCTTATTCTTTTTACTGTATTTTATTCTGAGTCTAGAAAGAAAATACACTACCAATAACTTAAAACTTCTATTTAATCAGATTCCTGTCTTTCTCCTCCTGTCCAACAAGCTATCATCAGTTACTTGATAACCAATTAATACTTCAGGCAACTAGACAGGGGTTCCAACACACTTCACAACTGACCTGAATTCTTATAGATCTATATCTTTTCTTTTTCTTATTTTCTAAACAGTTTATACCATACATCTAATGAGAAAAGAGCAGCAATGCAACAGACTTCTTTTCAGTCCTTGAATCTTCTGTTCTGTTTGCGCTTCACACATCAAATTCTACAAATAACAACTAAAAGAATGCACTAAAACACCATTAGAAAGTATTCTTACTCAGTTTTAGAGCAATCCTTACTATTAAGAAAATAATTTAAACTTATACCTGGTGGAGAACTGTAGTTTCTTAGACTGCAGTTTTGCTGTGTCTCATTCACAGCTCTCATTTTTGTCTTCCTGAAAAACATATGCTTAAAAAGAAAAAAAAAAAAAGAATATTTATCATTACAAGTAATTACTTTGTAGCTACATTTTTGCCAGTTGTAGAAAACTACAACAAAAAAAATATCTACAGGAACTGATACTGTTGTTAGATATTTATATAAGCTCAAAACACCAGCTTTTTTGGAAGCAGAAGCATGAAGATGGTAGCACCAAGGATTAAACCAAGTCCAATTCCAATATTATTTGGGAAGCCCAGTAAAATTCTATGATAACGTCAAAACATGATGTCAGTAGCCACAGTATTTTAAATATGTCTCATTATTTGTGTAAATAATATAAATTTAACAATGACAAATATTTGGTAATCAAAATCACAGATAACTAAAAAAGTTCACAGAAAAACTGTAAATTCAACTTCCACATTCTGACTTAGATGAAGTACAATTTCAACATGAAATTATGCATTCTGTTTGGATAACAATTTTTAAATGAAATTTTTTAAAAAGCATATTCAGGGTAACCCAAGTATTTCTTTTGCTCACAGAGGTAGTATCAAAATTTGGGAAAAAGTTAAGAAGTTTACCTCACTGCGCAAACTTGATGACTTCAATGCATTCAGCAAAAGTTTCCTCATAATTCGCAACATCCTGGCTCCCGTCTCTAAAGATGCTCCCTGACAGGACAAGTAAACACCATACAAAACCTTTGTGACAGGAAACAGGTAACTATATTACATCCACACAAATCAATCATGAAACGTCACCATTTTTTTCAAGTTAGATCAGGTTATTGTTTTTCAGGTCACTGCTCTGCAGGCTAAAGTGGTGTCAGATCTGTAGAAAAAACGATGTTAAGCTTTAAAAGTGCAGCATAAATGCAGGCCTACAAAGGCTAAATATATTCCTCAAAGAAATCTGCAAACAATAAAGCAGAAAAATTAACATCAGAGTTTACACTCATGCTCAGATAAGCTCTAGAGTAATGGTTACCCACCAACGAAGGGTAAATAGTTTTTCTGATCTTGAAGGAGGAGGGGAGGCAGGGAAAAGGACATATTGTGGGAAAGAAGTAACAGAAAACATTAAATCCGTCGAACTTTTAAGCATCGGCCAGACCCCTGCGACACAAGGCCCAAGCGCAGAAGCTTCTCAAGCGCTCCCAGCTGGCTGCTGCCGATTTCAGAGACACCGACACCCAGCTCCACGGACACCACGCTCCCTGGCAGAGCTTCACAACAACGGGAGCCAGGCCCGCACACAGGCTCACGTCCCCCCTCATCCCATGAGCCACACACCTGCTGCTGGAGCC
>NW_010321411.1:0-17288 GCF_000700745.2 Antrostomus carolinensis
ACTATTCCATTGGTGTTAGATGATGTAACTAGAGTGAATCGATACAACATAAAAGGAAAGTTAGGCTGAGAAAAGCAGTATTCTACTTACTTCAGAAAACTATTGTGATCATGTCTCAGTTTATAAAGCTTAAGTCAAAACACAGATGTAAAACATCCACAGAAGTTGCAGCTCAGATACAAAAATCTTTTGTCTTGTTTTACCCAACAGATTCGAACAGTCCACAGCATGCAACGCTGAATCTGTATGAGCCTCACAGAAGCACTATCGACTGCCCTTCCAACAGTGCTTGTGCTTGGCAACTTATTATGAACACGTGGTAACTTATCACATGTACATTTAAAGATAAATGCTACCTTAACACTGACAGCTATTCCCAGAGTCAGCAGTCTAAACATTCTAAGTTTATTCTACCAAATGAGGAGGTTTTTCTTAAAAGCTTTTCCAAAACTGATTATAGAAGTGCTTCTTTCTGTCATTACAGGAATACTTTCATTCTAGATCCCTGGACAAGCAAGACAGGAAACTTTCAAACTGCTGCTCAGAAACAACTGATTTGAGTAAACTGAAAAGTCACATTGAAAACTCAATCTAAGTTTTCAACACATTCCAGTTTTGCTAGAAGATGCACAAATAATTACTGTCTAATGGGAAATAGCCTACTGCATAAGATAAAGTGAGCTCTAAAACAAGAATTCAAATAAACGGTATTTGAGTGATACCATAAATCCTAGGAGCTGACTCAACTAGATTATGATCTAATGGAAAAAATTTTGCTGTACTAGTAATTTAATCCACGTACTTTCTTCCCTTCCCCCCTCCAAACCAGCATACAGCAGACAGATTTTCTAAGATCTGAGTTGCCTCAGAATACCACTGTACTGACAGCATTACTCCTTGACCATAAAACCAGGAAAAGTGACGTTGTTGCTACCTACACTGACCAATATGAAAACATGACCATCATCCAGTACAGAGACACCCTTGTATGACAGAACTGTGTCAAAACCAAATAATCTCCACAGATTTGTGCACTTGGAGACACTAATTCAAATTTCTAGCCGCAGCAAGCAAGAGCTTCTTTCAAAAATTATATGCCCCTTTAATACCAATGCTAAGCAGTAAGATAAAACAGATAAGAAATTTCATTCAAGGATTATGGGATTTCAGTGTGACACTGACAAAACAATCCAATTCATTTTAAAAATAGATTAAAGTTTTATAAAAAAAAGCATGTTCAGCAAGAGTTTCTAAAAGGCCAGGTTCTTACAGATACACCCCTCCCCAAACAATATTATCATTACTGTCACCTTTATTAAGCTTTTCAGTTAAATAGGTATCAAATATTAAATTAAAAACATTAGGGCTCTCAAAACACAAGATTCCACACTGGGGACTGTTTTTATCCATAATGGAGAACAGCTGTACTTCCTTACTAGTAGTAGATCAATAGACCAAGAATATTAATCAGAATCACGTTTAGGTGTTGAAACTACAATATCCATATAGGTCTCTCTGACTGTTCTCATAAGAAGTACGCTGGCTACAGGCAGTTGACATTTCATGAACACCTAAGCCTTAGGAGCATATCCTAACTGTGTTAAAAGCAGTTCCATGACTAAGAGAAAAAAGGAAAACTCACCGGTTCCGTTCCTTTCTTTGTTTGATTAGTTGAATGAGTTCTTTATCAAGGTATTCTTCTTCTGCCTCTTCTTTCTCTTCCTCTTTTCTGTCATGGGCACCAACATTGTCTTTGTGCAGCTGGCTGGAGATGTGCTTGGCATATGCTGACAAACCCACCAGAGTCACCCTGCACACCCGGCATTCATGGTTGCTGTCCCTAGGAAGAGAGGCAGAGGGTGGACTTTCAACTCTGCCAACAGGCATGGCAGGTATCTCCGCACTTACTTTGTTTCCTCTGAATGTGCTTGAGTTCAAGGCAATTAGGTTTTGCTTAGTATATTTAAGTTACTTAAATTCTCTGGCTTTTTCTTTCAAGGTCTAGTTTCTTGATGGTCAGTTTTTTAAAGATTTTTTTCCAACAATCAAGAGGTAAAAGACTTGGTAATAAAGCTGCATTAACTGGAAAGAGGAATTCTTCTTGAATTGTTGTACTCAAAATCTTTTCAGAGGAAACATAGTGAGCGAGGAGGCAAAGTGGAAGGCTTACAGAGCTAGCAGGAGCTGCTCTGAAGCCCCTCCATGGTGCCAGCTGCACTGGGGAAGCCTGGTGACAGTTTCTACATTTAATCCTTGCCTTGAGCCTTCCCCCCAGTGAAATTTAGAAAAGGGAGGAGGCAGTGCATGGATACAGCCAATCCTGATACAACAACCTAAACTGGGACAGCTGAGACTGCTGCCTGGAATCCAAAGACTCCACAGCACAACGAGCGATGGGAGGGTGTCTTTAGTTCACTGTACTTTATTTGGTTCAAGTGTGCACGAGGTCTGCTTTCTACTTTAGAGGACTTATCTTAAAAAATACAGAAATTATTTCAGCTGGAGGAAGTTGACAGCTGTGTCAGACAAATGGCTTTGCTCATGTTTCAGTGAATTCTGGATTAAGGTTACAATTATTTTATTTTTTTTTTTTTTTTTTAAGAAATTCAGATTTAAATTCAGATTTCTAATAATATCTTATTTGTTATCCTGACAAATCCTTTCAATACTCCACTGTCAAGGAAATAGATTGTCAATAATAAACCTAAACAAGGAAAATATGTTCATGAGTTTAAAAAGTCAGAAAAAACTTAAGAAGAGCATTGTCCACTGCTGATAACCCAGCGGCACGAAGTTAGGACTCACTGCCTGCCTTCACAATGCTTTCTTCAATTTAGACATCTAATTCATAAAAGCAGATCTGCATATGCCCCTGGTGCACTTGAGACCAAAGTCTTACAACAGTAGCATTATAATACCAACACACAGCTCATGACCAGGTCAAAAAAATGGGATCCATAAAGAAAAATGACAAACAAGAATCCTTAGGGTTTTTTACAAAAGTTAAAAATAAAATGAGAAAAAGATCAAAAGATGCACCTTCACTCAAGATATTAAGCCAACATCCTTACCAGAGTGGTTAACGGAGTGTCAGCAGCTGTTTTATTTATCCTGGAAGTCTGTGGTTTTCCTACTAACATAGTCGAGGTTTTTAACCAATGCAGGCACAGCTAGGTTTTATTTTAAATAAACTAATTCATAAAAGTTACACTTCTTACATTTAATCATTTTCTGTGTTGGCAGCCTAACTAATTTCAGATGAAACATTTGGATAAATTTCATTTACAAAGTCAGCAGCTTATAAATTTAGTCTATATTTTCTAGAGAGGGGCGTATTTAATTTTGCACACTTCATACTCACTAATGTTCAAAGCCCAGATACTATGTATTGTACTTTGGGCTATCTCATTAACCCAATAAAGATAACTAAATACAATCAGTAAATTTTACTAATGCCATCAGAAGAATCCTCTCCACACTCAGAAATGACACAGCTATGCATTGCTAATAAGATTTATTTTTAACTTAGGTCATCACACAAGGCAAACTGCAAATAGAAAGTTGGCTTCTTGCTGAAAAAGGTGTTCTTACATAATGTTCCACTTCAATCATAAGGACACTTCAATGAGAAACATACCTACTAATTAGGCTTTGGAGAACAATCCAGATCCTTCATAGGATGCAATGTTTCAATTCTTTCTAAAATTTTCATCATCCTCTTTTATGGACTAACTAAATAAATACAAAGTTTTACTTACTTTGGACAAAGCCAGTGAGTTAGCAACTGGCCTAAGGACAAAGAACCTGTTTCTATCACTTCTAACTTGCCAGCTGCTAATTACAAAGCTGTGGCTCTTGTACCAACTGACAGTCTGGAAAGAAAAGACTCAAGTGGGTAGTGACTAGAATTTTCTGTCCTGCTGTTAATCTATTTGAACCTGAAGAAAAAAACTAAACTATTCTTTTCTATATGAACAACTGCTTTAATAGAAGATGAATCGGCTCGGAGTTCAGATTGTTAGACTTAAGGGAATTTTGATTTCCTTTAGTTCTTTCCTTCCCCTATCTCCATTAGTATCAGCCAGAACTGGGCACACCCCATGACACACTGATCATATCTACACATTTCCCTATCATACAGGAACACCACACAATCTTAGTTGTTCAACAAGAAGGCCAAAACCAGTTTGAAATAAACATGACAAAAGTATTCACGGGATTAAAACACCCGAACGCTTTATTTACTGGATGTGTACTTCAGATGGCAGACTCAATGTCCCTCATACAAGAACATTATTTCACTTTAAAAAAACAATGGAACAAGACACACAAACGTTAAAGCTTTGTACTTTACATCCAATATATCACATGGAATAAGACTTCAAGAAGAGCAGAAGAGCCTTAAAATGTTTCAGAAAATTATTCTAGCCCTTGAGATTACTAAATTAACTTTAAAAGGAGAAAAGTGTGAACCAATGCATGCATTTCTCTTACCTCTTCCCTACAGGAAGTCTAAAAAGTGACTTCTAGTTGGATACTAAATCTGAAGGGAGTAAGATGCTGATACTACACACTTTAATAGTATTATCTTCTGTTACATAATTCAACCACGCTCAGGAGGCTGTTGCTCATGCTTCACATTGTCTACTTGGAGTATATTTTGCTTTACAAGGCTGTAAGGCTCCTAAAAGACTTCTACTAAACTTAAATGGGAGGAAGATAGAGACGTACAGGGGAACGTAACAAAGCTGCTGCTGCACAGTGAAAAATGAACTTCATTATTCAAGAACAAACACCTTTCACTTCTACTGAAAGAAGTAATTAAGACAGTTATCTTAGTAATAGAACATGTAGTGATGATGAAACAAATTTAATTTCATTTCAATCTCATGGAAATGGAAAACCAAGAATTGTCAGATCACTTGCAAGCCTCTGTGGACACAATATATAATGTTTTAAAATCACTGTTACCTTGAAGAGTCATAAGCTAAAAAAAAACCAAAACCCAAAAACCAACCAACCAAACAAAACAAAAAACACCTAAAAATTTAGAAACCCAGAAATAAGATGCCAAAATATGTGAAATATTAAGCTGATCTCAGAATCACTGTCAGAAGAAAAAAGTCCAAACAGAAATGCTCTACCAGTTAGCAGTTCAGAAGCCGTAAGTCAGCTTCTCGTGCAAAGGCCATTCTGGTTTCTGAGCAACCCCTTCCCAGCTGTTCAGTAACAGAACGAATCCTTTTCAGGCTCAACAGGACAGATACCACATAGTATGATTCACTTGATCCCAGGCACATTTTCAGAATGTTCCTAGCTCCCAAGACCCAGTTGTGTGGGGCACAGCAGAAAAGAAACCAAAATCATCTGGGGTTTTTTGGTTTTCTTTTGTTTTTACGTAAGAAGCTGAATTCAGAACAAAAAAACGCCAAGAAATGTAGTGCTGAGCAAGGGGTGGCAAAGGCAAGAGAGGAAAAAAAAAAAAGAAGAGGGTAGAGATGTGAGGAAATTATCATTTTTATCCCCTTCATCTTTTCTACAAAGCAATTTTTACTTGAAAAAAAAATGCAATAGCTTCCAAAAAACTGCTTTCATACATTTTCTCAATGCGACACAAGAACAACTTTGTTAATCTGGACAACTTGAAAATTTTCTGAATCTCACTAAAAGACATGTAATTTCAAGAAAGATTATTTAATTTTCTTTCCAATATATTTTAACATTTTGATAGTTCACACAACCCCTGCCTAAAGACAGGCTGATGGTGGAAATTCTGAAGACAGCATTTCTTTTCCCAGTTTACTAACCTGCTGTGAAACCCAGACAAATTAATCAAATATTAAATGGAAGTAGCAATTAGACAACAGAGGTTATTTACTCACAGTTAATATGCACTTCAAGGTAAGCAGTATCTTTTTTACTTATTGTCCTGCAATGTGGTTTTTTATTTGAGAGAGAGAAGCAGCCATACACATTTGCTACAGATTTTGTGAAAGTCTTAACCTAAAAATATTTTACGGCGCTGATTTAGACAAACTACAGCAACACTTAGCAATTATACACAACAGTAGTATGAAAAACTATACAGCTGGCTTAATCAAATGTCTTCATCTGTGGTGTGTATGTAATACAATCTTGTACTCCAAATGTTGACACTTTTATGCAGCTATATGTCTGCTTTGCATATAAAAAGTTACTGAAGAGAAATGTTTCTAACTTCCTCCAGTTTTGAAACATTATAAACCAAAACAGTTTAAGAGTTTTCCTAGAATTCAATCTGACACAACTTAACTACATTGGCATTAGTTTCTATCACAGTATAAAGGATAGGTTTAATTTCCCTCAGCCTTTCTTTAATAGTTAACTCTTTAAAAAGGGGGATTGGAGCCCTTACAGCTGCTCCCACCCTACACAAAACAACAGAATAAAAGCCACATGAACAAAAGCTAGCATGCTAACACAAGTAGTCTACAAGTTTTCTTCCCTGGATATAAGAGAGATGTCCTGACAAAATGGATCTCCCACACCTCTAAGAGTTGAAAGAGGATTACTTCTGAGTCCTTTAAAAGGTGTTTAAGAGATTAGCCATTTCCATATAAAGTTTGTGCTGCAAGATGACTAAAAATTAGTCTGTAGATCAAATACTTGAAGTGCAGACCATCTGATCTCTCTGGCTACCTCAAAACCCATACACCTGAAAGCACTTTTAAGTGCACTCTGGTTACAACCTGATTCCATATTATCAGGATGATACTTGAACACTCCTTAACTCCCTCCTCCAGCTTTCCAAAGGTTGCAAATAAAACCAAGGAAACCAGAAGGAAAATATCAGCCAACATGGTTAGCTTCCTTAACCAAACAACTGGACCAGTGTGGCAGAGGACAAGGTAGTCACTCAAGCAGATGCAGACTTTACATTAAAGATACCAGTCTTCTCACAGTGGTTTAAAAGATCAAAAATTATTTCTACATCATTGAAAACTTTTAAAAAACATTTTAAAAAAGGAAAATACCAGTGTTCAAAATTCTGCAAAAGGCAGAATTCTAGTGCTTCCAAGAAACTGAACATGAAACTGCTAAGACCTAAAAGCCACGTTCTTTAATTTTATTTAACTGCAGCCCAAGAAATACAGGGGAGCTTTCTTCCACATCACTGTTTGCCTCCTGAGTTTGGACATTAAGAGAACATGTTCATTGCCAGCTTTATCACAAGGCATGCATCTAAGTGATGCATAAAAATAAACTGTACAATTCACCTTGTATGGGAAATAGGACACAAGTTCTTCCAGAGAGTGACATACAAAATGCTCAGAGAGGAAGGATTCAAGATTGTTCTCATACCTTCCCTTCAGGTTTTCAAGTTCTCTGTGGTGAAGCATGCTTCTCATGTGTTCTTCCATCTCCTTCAACAGAGGGGAGAAAAAAAAGTAAAACTGGTCAAAACAAAACAGTGTATCATATTTGAAAAGTTCACTTTTGAGAACTCTCCTGCCTTGTAGGAAGGTGAACTCTACTCCTGTAGGGCTGCAGCAGTTGCCATTTCTATGAGTATGAAAGCACAAGTAGCCACACCCTCAGGAAGTCATATAATATTATCTTTCCTGAGGAAGGACACACAGGAGTCATTAGAATTCAACAGAAGGGGAGCAGAATTCCAGGAGAAAGACAAACAGGAATGCATGCAGCAAAGCTTATTAGACTTATTAGATTTCTGACAAATTACTGTTGATCATAGTTTTTATAAGAGGTCTCATTGCTACCACTCTGAGCAGCCTCTCTGTGTCTGTATTATGACACGGCTGTAATTTCATCATCACATACAATTTAC
Organism: Antrostomus carolinensis; assembly: GCF_000700745.2. NCBI lineage: Eukaryota > Metazoa > Chordata > Aves > Caprimulgiformes > Caprimulgidae > Antrostomus > Antrostomus carolinensis. The sequence continues at coordinate 7,829 of NW_010321411.1, forward strand.
TCTGCTAGATGCACTTTAGAAACTGGGATGTACGTAACATGTCAGTGTGGTGTTCACAGCAACCTTGATGCATGAACTGCAGTACTGTTATAATGAATTGCTATTGAAAGAGAACTGCTGGAAGAGAAAGAATGTTCATAATTCAGTGAAAGGAAACAGTTCAGAAAATGTAACTTTCTCTTGGTGTTTGAACCAAAGTGTTAGGAAATCTTCAAAGAACAGATATTAATCACTATCCTCTTTAGTCCTTGAAATCCAATCTGCAAAAGGAAAGCAACATCTTCAACTTTGAAGAGTTGTGTGAATTAATACATTGGCATTTGCAAGATATCCATGTGCCATGCAGCTAGGCAATACATGAAGGTCCATTAAGAAGCACTCAGTTTCAATGCAGGTTTTGCATGATATGCAGTACACAGAAGATACACAATTTGATGCATTAACGAAAACACATGCTGTGTTACATAATTGCACATTCTCCTTCCATACAGAAACACAGACCTCCCAAAAGGAATAAAAACATTGTGTATTAGTATTCGTAACATATGACAATTTACAGCCAAATTAGTTTGAGTGCTTTTCACTTTAGTGTCTTTATACAACAATATAAAAATCTCCAAGACCTCAATATTTTTACCATTCAGAACCAAGCACACTGCACAGCTCGTTTCAAGAAAAATACAGCACATGCAAATATATGATTTGATTTGTGATAGTCCTAGATCAATATATTCCCGGCAGAGGGAAAAAGCCTGATACTTAGCACAATTTTAAAATGGAGGCATTTCTTACACATATTTCATATTAGCATCTACCAAAAGACAGAAAGAACTAGTTATTTACCTTTTTCGAGTTGTACACAATGTGACACAATATGCATTTTCGTTCTCGAACCATGCTTATTACTCTGCACAGATCTTATCCCATACCTGCAAATAAAAATAATTTTAAAAGAACCAGCATTCAGGATTACTCTTTTTTTCCTCTCCATCAATCTGTTTTAAAAGGAAAGTAAAAATAAGGTACTATTCGTGAAAACACTTGTGCTGAGTTTCTTTATAAGCATACCCCTTGTGCATAGTCAATATTCTTAAAAAAACCAATGAGCCTGTTTTGAATTGTCATTTAAAGCAGCTACAATAAAAAGTAGCTTTCCCTTTCTTTCATTTTGTTCCTTTTCCTCCAGGACATGGCACCCATTTACAAGCAGAGATCTGTAGGAATCTTCTCAGCTACTCAAATCAGATTAACAAAACATTTTTCAACTAGGATGATGAGAGGGAGATAAGGAACTGGGAAACCCAAGCCAGGCAAAGTCAGATCTTTATTTTGGTACACAGGGCAGCGCAAGTAAGATATTTAAGGTCCTACCAAAATGAAACAAAGGCCTTTCATGACATCAAAGATCATCAGTCTTCAACATTTATCAGTCCATTTATTCACCATAAAATAAAACCTAAATTGATTTAAATTCAGTATTTTTCTCATTAACCTCCACTTATGCATGTACTGAAATACTCAATTTAGCATTTTAAGATATTCTGTAGTACCATGCTCAAAATGGGCACCTGATATTTGAATAACTGATAAAAGCTACTGATTTACATTACTTATTCCCAACATTATTCCCAAGATCATTCAAAACTTTGCACCAGAATATTAAACATTTTAACACTGATCTACTTAAGACTTGCATATACACAAGTGAAAGCTGCAGCAGGTCAAATTAAATACCATATGTATTTTATCATAATGCTTAATTCATAAGGAAAGCAACTAAATTAGGAGTACATACCAGTCTATGATATAAAGACAGACATGTCTGCAGAAGTAACAGGGTATAATCTTTGCCCTTTTATTTCTCTTAAAAAACACTAAAATGCAGAACAATCAAGCATTATAATAATTTTGTATTGACTTGGCAGAGGCAGTTCCTCATCCTAAAGTAGAAAGAAATGTTGTCTTTTTACCACCCAGCATTTTTGTACCTCCACATAAAAAGACAAATCCTTGCAAGCTTTGTTATCTTACATTAGTCAACTTCAGAGCTAACTTAGCTAATACCATCAAACTTAATCTAGCCTTCTTCAACAGGTCATCTCCACAGCTTACCCTACAAAGTTAATTCTAATTATTTACCACCAACTTTCTGTATCAGGGGCATCAAACACTCCAAATCTGGTACTAAATAGAAGCTGTGAGCAAAGGGCAAGAACTGGATTTTTAACAAATCCAGATTACCCAGAGTTAAAGCAGCTATGACATTCAGTGGTATTGTCCAACTGTAAACAAACAAGTAAAACCCACCCACTCTAATTAAAAAATGTGGTTCTTTGACAAATATTTTTTTTCCTTCATATTTGCCTGTGCATTTACAGCTAATGTCCACACCAGCATCTGTCCAGTTTAACAGAGACGGAACTGAGAGTTACATTAGCCCTTTCACCTTTAGACAACAAAGAAAGCAGTTTCCTCCCTAAAAAAATCCACATCATCATCCCAAAACAAACACACTTAAAACACAACAGGAGATTCAATCATCTTCTGTTCCCTAACCAGCATTCCTAGGGTGCCATTCTTGATTTTGCTGAAATACCTGATAGTGTTTAAATATGCATTCTTTAGCTTCATCACATGAGCACCTGATGTACTGGAATCATAAGTAACAGCTATTTATTTTGACAAATCACTCCCAACAAAGGTACAAGATCATTTAGAACTCTGCACCAGCCTAGATCATATAGAGCATGCATATAAATTCATATGATATCAGAGACATGCATGCAAAAGTACCTGCCCTCATGGAAGGACAGAACACAGAAATACCAAGTTTTGGAAAAAATTATTTTGAAACCACAAATAAAGAGTATAATTTGCTTTTAAACATACTTCAGCTGAGACAGCAGTTAATGAAAGTTTAAGCTAATATGAGTAGAGATAGAAAATGAGATATTTCAGCCTCATGATTTTCCAGTAGGTTATTAGGTGAGTATAGGAGTACATCATCAACACACTGTTTATACACAGACCTGTGCAGCTGCAACAAATCTAAGAGAATTATTTATGATTATATGCAAGTGACAAAGGTTTGGATGCCTACCCAATATAGGAGTGCTGTTTTAATGTGATTAATATGAAGTTACTCCTGAAAATCAAGGGTGATAATCCTTGCACTAGTTTCAGATACTTCCTTTTGCATTAAAATATTCTGTACTCCCCTAACTTTCTTCACTAGCACTGCTTTGTAGTTTAGTGGAATAATGCCTGAAATGTGTTCAGGATCCTGGTCAAGATTACTCAAGTATTTACAGAATTCATTCTGCACAAGGGTGAAACAGCAGCATGGGACTTAAATCAGGAAAAGCAGGCCAGTAAAGTAGGGTGGCTTGCTGACACCAGTTAGCACGTAACATTAAAAAGTTCTCACAAGTAGAGCTAACATTACACCTGTTTTGGCTAATTAAAACTTATAGTAACTATACACTATTACAGAAGAGTTTTAGGCTAACTGCCCAATCAACTGGGCATTACTTATGACAGAGTACTAAAAATACTAATGGAATTCAAATGCTATTGGATGTCACTATGAAAAGCAAAACTTTCACCTCCACAGAGAAAAGCCCTTAGGGGCAAGGACTCCAAAGTAAAGAGATTCACAAGATGCTACAGGAACTGGGAGAAGATGGACTCACTGGGAGAAGATTCTATTTCCAGATCACCTCTTGACTTACTGACTACAGAGAGATAAATCACTTCTCTTCATCCTTTTCTTTCTCCCAAATCCTGCTATAAAACCCATGGCTCACTTTAACGAAGTACTTCAGTTTCACTTGAAAAGAATTTTAATGAAGTACTTTGAAAAACATTATAAATTCAAGGTATTCCCTCACTGACTATGCAAGAGCAACAAGAACCAGACAGCTTTTGAGCCATGGAGTCAGTGACAGCATTTTCTCTCATCATACACTGCTCTGTTCAATCACAAAACTTCCATATTGAGAAACTTCAGAAATGGAGCTTTCTCTACATAAATGCGGCATATTTGAATTCTTAACAAAAAAAAAATATACAATACTTTAAACAGCAAACCTTCAAGCTTTTATCAGAGTTAACAGTTTGTGCTTCTGAAATCGCTAACTTGCCACATAGTGTAGGAAATTACTTCTTATGGGACGTCAATAGGAAAACGAGCTACTCTAAGAAATGAGCCAACTGCAGGCAAAGATAAGGTTTTACTAAAAAGATGCCAAAGAGAAACACATGTCAACAGCAAAATGTAAAGCCTTCAAAACAAATTAGATGTCATGACAACTTTCTATTTTGAGGGAATGTTGAGCAGGTGATTTTTTATTTGTTTGTTTTAAAGGGAAGGGATGCACTTTATAACTATGTGATGCAAATGCAATTTGCCTGTAGCCTGCACCTGCCTAGAGCACAGAGTTTTAATTAACTTAAGCAAATCCGCTACAGAGATTTTGGAGAACATTTCTCACAAGTAAAAATAGTCTACAAAGAAAATAAGGCATTAGACTACTTCCTGCTACAACATCAATTTGTCCACAGTTATTCAACCCTACCGGATAACATACATTAAAAATGTACGTCAAGGTTAAATCTGCTACAGATCAGTGGCTGAACACTGACTATATAAAGCCACAAGTGCCATGGAGTGGGGCAGGCAGCCTGGCATTCCAGCTGCCTAGAAATCCTCAGGAGGCCTCAAAGAGATCAGCAGCACTGGCCTGTCTAAAGGCCTGCCTAAATGCTGCATGTCCCTACAGACAGCAGTGGAAACTCTACACTTGACAAGAATGTGACTCTAGAAGTTCACCATGGCAGAAAGCTCTGAGGAGCAACAAACTCCCCAGCTCCTCACAGATGTCACTCCTTTTGTTTTAGTGACTTCTCTCCTGCAGCAACTGATTGCACGTGTCATAGATGAGCTGCAGAACTGTAATACAGCTGCCACAGATGGGAAAGGAGAGGATTGCAGAGAGAAAAGAAGCAAATCACCATAAAGTGCACTCACGAAATCTTTAGTTGATTGATGGGAGGAAGTGGTGGACACAAGGTCATTTAGACTTGGAAAGAAGCCTCTTGCTCAGAAGAATTAGAATCATAGAATGGTATAGGTTGGAAGGGACCTTAAAGATCATCCAGTTCCAACCCCCCTGCCATCAGCAGGGACACCTTCCACTAGACCAGGTTGCTCAAAGCCTCATCCAACCTGGCCTTGAACACTTCCAGGGAGGAGAATCCACAGCTTCTCTGGGCAACCTTTAAGTGCTTTGTTTTTAAGAAGTGTATTTCAGCCCCGCAGAGCACTTAACCACTGCTAGGCTAGATCATATGTAGTTTGATTATCAGCACAACTTATTTTGCTAATCTGCCAAGAAGCCTGGTCTTTTCACAGGAAAACCTGGAGAACCCCACCTAGGCCTTTGAAAGCTGTATCCAACCACCTATTGTGATAAACAAATGCTACAAAGCAATAACAATTGCTAATCTAGCTAAATAATGACTTATTAAAGCCTAGTAATAGAGAGAGATTTTCTTAAGGAAAAATTTTATGACTGTAAAACCATTTCCCTGTATTAAACACTGCTCCAAACATCAAAGCTCCGTACGGCTGTGAGAATGCTGTACAAAAACAAGTCATTCTTCATAACAAGACAGAGCCCTGTGCTCAAATTTCATCACCTCAAGCACAACTTATGTGGAATAAAGCACCAACATAGAAAGACTACCTTTCCTTCCCAGATTCATTGCCCTCGAGGTATCTGAATTCACTATGCATACCCTTGCTACATGTTTACCAATTACCTTAACATTACTTCTGGGCATATGTGGGAAGCACTTCAACCTTCCGAGATGCTGATCAGTGCAACCTAATTCCATCAACACACAGAAACGTAGGGACTGACTTAAGTCATGACTAACAGAATTATTCTCCTCCACCACACTATCATGCACTGTACCAACTATTGTGTAGTCACAGGGTTGTATTTTTTGTTTTGTTTCGGTGGGTTTTTTTTTAACATGGCAAAGAAAATAACTATATTACATCCCAGCAGTTAAAATACTTGTACCAGAAGCAAGACTTTTAAGGTAAATTCCTCCTTGCTTTCCAAGATTTAACTTCATCCTCCTGACAGACTGAGGGTACCCTAGACCCCTGAGCACTGAAGCAGCACCACTGCACAGTGAATGTTATAACTGGGCAGCCAAGTGCTCAAGTGTTTCGACGTTGAGCCAGAAGGAGAGAAAAGTTACTTCACAGATCCAAGTTCTTTAAGTTCCTGTTAAAAGCAATGAAGTTGAGATCACTAACCAGCCTATAAGACACCTAGCAGAAACTGGTTTTGACAATATACAAACTGGCTTTTGACAATATACAGGGAAGGTGTACTGAAGATAAGGAGACTGTGGAGAAAGACCTTAAACAGACCGGTGCAGGTACAGGAACACCCGGCATGAACACACAGTTTTCATTGATATCTATTTTTCTTTCAATTAAATCTAAGAACGGAGTACAGACCAGAAGAATATATACACCTTAAGTCACAAACTGCATCTTTCCAATTCCCTATGTATAAGCAACGCTAATAATTTCCTAATATCCAAACTAAGCTTTCCTTACTGTAAACTTAGATGATAATTCCTCTCTAGTGAAAGTAAATGCCTTATTGCTATCTTACTTATGACAGCTTTTTACACACCAGGAGATTCAGGGATATACACTGTCCTAACTGGAATGGAGAGCTGTTCAGCACCATTGCTGTGTGTTATCATTTAGGACACCTAAAATCCACACACCTGGAAAGCTTCTGTTTTCCCCTATACTCCCAGTTTGGTTTTAGACATATGCAAACTCCTTTTCTTCAGATGTTTTCCTCAAACATCACATTTTGTGATCTTACTAAAATTGCCATTCCTCTTTCCAAATTGCCCACAACGCTCTAAAAGAAACGTTCGAGACTGGGCATAGTACTCCAACTAAGACCCCTATTAGCCCTTTGGAGAGGAGAATTGTCTTTGTATCCCTACTACCATTACAGCCTCAAACATAATTCATAACAATTGAGAAGACAAAGTCTTATTAAGAAGCAACACAGTGATCCACAAAATGCAGGACAAAACTGGTTTAGGTGTTTCTGTGACTTACAAAAGAATTCACATCAGCTTATTCTGATAACCTTGTGTCACTTTATACAAAAGGTCTTCAACAAACAGACCCTTATAAGAATGACAGAAATACCTGCCATTTAGTTTTACACTTATTTCTGTAATATTTAGCTGTATGGGTTTTTTCCTTACTAGGGGATTCAAGCTCATAATACCTTTCACAGGTATGCACACTATGTCTCTTTCACCAATCAGAAGTTAAGAACAGAAACTCAGAAGCCAAATCAAAACAGACTACTCTATACATCCCATCCATTGCAGTTCCACAGAAGCAGGTACCTGGCCTTGGCAAAATTACCTAAGAAAGCACTACACAGACATAGGAGTGTGTAGGAGAGCATTCAGTCAGTCATTGGGCTTTTTCTATTTATACAGTCAGTACAGAGTATGAATAACCACTGGAGAGTGATTTGAGGCACTCAAATCAAGGTAGTCAGGTCACTTTTCAGTATATGGAGCTTTGGTGACAAGTAAATTCAAGTTAAGGATCCCAAACATTAAGACAGCAGTCATTAATGACCAGGCAATGGAAATACAGGGGTCTGTCTGAATTCTTACATCTCTGTAATGTATTTGTCCCAGAGCTGAGTATAAGCAGATTTGTCAACCTGGAATCAAAATGTAAAATAGCCTAGGACTAGACAAGAAAAAACCCCTTACTCTACAAATATGAAAAACATTTTTATAAAACCAAAGAATTTATTTGTAATGCATAGTTTCCTCTTATTTTCCTATAATTGGCTTGAGTCAGATAATATCTCAAATCTTATGACACCATCTGGTGGCAGAGTTCATAGAAGATAATTACCAAATATTAAAAATAATTTTATCAATTTAAATTTTATTTCAGATATCTTATTAGTTTTGTCTTTACAAGATAACATGGAAAAAAAGTAATGGAAAAATATCTCGATTTTCCCTAGATGAAGTTATCTACAAGTCTTAGTATCTCTGTACACAATTTGGATATGTATTTAAAGGATAGTGATTGCTGCTATTCTTCATACTGGATATCACAGCCCTGAATAAATTAAGATGCATTTAGCTGACATCTCTTCAAACGTGACATTTTTGGACATATGGGATAGAAGTTACCCAAAGTTTGGTCTCAGTAACCAAACTGACTGAGGCAACAGACTAACATAGTTTGGCTAAAATCAATGACTTGTTCCAAATGGAAAATAGTAGAACATAGAACCTATTTAACAAATTTTACATACAAAAATTAGTCAATAGTGGAACATAACATGGCAGTGCAAATCACAGAATATTAGGGATTGGAAGGGACCTCAAAAAATCATCTAGTGCAATCCCAAATGCAGTTGCCTTGTACTGCTAGTTCAGTTGAAGTCAAGCAAGGCTAAGAAAAAGATAATGCAGTTGCTTTTAACAGGAGACTTCAGGATAGGAATCTATTTTTCAAGGTAAGAAGTTACAAAGTCACATTACGTTGGCCCTTAGAACCTGCAACATTTATCCTAAATATTGCAGTCCTAGTGGGGAGATACTTCCAAACTTCTGCAAAACTATGAACTAAATTTTTTGAATGCTTAAGTGTTTGGGTTTTTTTTTAAGGCCAGGATCTGTCAGTTCAGAAAAACAGTCAATTAGTTTAATATAGTAATTGAGGCTTGACTGAAAGAAGTAGCAAATAACAGAATAACAGAAATAACCCACAGAGATATAGGAAAGACAGCCCCAGGAACTCATGCTGAAAACAAAGTCCATTAAACCTCAATCCCCTCCTCTCTCAGGTCACGCCTCAGAACTCATCTGTTCTAAAAAGCTCTTTAAAGCTCCATTTCAGAAGACATAGGAGGGAAGGTGAAAAGGAAAATTTCTTACCTGCACAAGACCACTGTTATCAAACCATTATCAATAAAGTATATTGAAGTACAAATTGTAATCATCAGCACAACTTCTATCCAATGTTCAGTTCATAAGCATCCCTGAACAGTTCTTAATAAGTAATCATCAGCACAACTTCTATCCAGTGTTCATAAACTTTTCCAAACTGAAGTTCATAAGCATCCCTGAACAGTTCTTAATATAACTTAAGTTTGCAAGTGAACTACCCTGCCTGCAGTGATGAATGTTGCAATGACCTCTTATTTAATTGTATTATAGAATCACAGAATGGTTTGGGTTGGAAGGGACCTTAAAGATCATCCAGTTCCAACCCCCCTGCCATCAGCAGGGACACCTTCCACTAGACCAGGTTGCTCAAAGCCTCATCCAACCTGGCCTTCAACACTTCCAGGGAAGGGGCATCCAC
>NW_010321411.1:17387-17968 GCF_000700745.2 Antrostomus carolinensis
CCATTTCCCCTTGTCTTGTCATTAGTTGCCCTTATGAAAAGTCCTTCCCCAGCTTTCTTGTAGGCCCCTTCAGGTATTGGAAGGCCTCTATAAGATCTCCCCAGAGCCTTCTCTTTTCCAGGCTGAACAGCCCCAACTCTCTCAGCCTGTCCTTGCAGGAGAGGTGCTCCAGCCCTCAGATCATCTTCGTGGCCTCCTCTAGACTCGTTCTAACAGGTCGATGTCTTTCTTGTGTTGGGAGCTCAATTATAAAGACTTGTTTCACACTGAGTCCCACTCCTTTTAGGTTACCAGCCGTTTACCACCACATCCAGACATGTTCTCACTACAGCACATTTTTAGCTGTATGTTATGAGGAAGGTAACTCTGTACCCAAAGCCACACTTCAACCCTGAAAACGCCTCTGGCAGGTATGAAGACAGCGTGATAGCTACACACCTGCAACAGAGAACCGGCTCTAACACAGCTTGCGTTTAACAGGATAACAAAGTTCAGGGGTCCCTGCGGCAACACAGGATGCCCACAACACAAAGCAAAAGCCATGCCCGCCCCAAGTCAAGGTCCCGCTGCAGCCCCTCCCT
>NW_010321412.1:0-26484 GCF_000700745.2 Antrostomus carolinensis
TATATACATACACACACATATATATATATATGTACATATATATATAAAAATAAATATGGGATCCCATATATTCTGGGATCCCAGAAGACCTGGATGGGTTTTGCTTCTGCTCTGATGGGGACTAGTGGGATACATCTCAGTGCCATGTTCAAACCTTCCTAAACACATAGTGGATCCTGTATGGTCATGCTATGATTTGTCAAGAGTCAGCAATGTGGAGAGGTGTTCTCATACATCTCCATATGCTCCTTCCTGCTTGCAAGCCTGGGGTTCACCTTGCAGTATAGAGAAAATCAGGTTGCCTGCTTTGGGAAAACTGGGATAACTCTGAACCACAACATAAGACCCTATAACTTCAAGAAGAAATTAATCCTCTGAACAAAGTGTCCCTAAGGGAACGAGGGATAGTGGGAGCAGGCAACAGAACTTGTAGATACTCTAAGTATAACCAAAACTGGGCTTTGATATTAAAGAAATACAGTCTGATGGTGTTTTCTTCCTATGATAGCTTGATGCCACATCTCCTTCATGTCATGACCAGACATAACAAACCTTTACCCCATGATTTAATTGCATGATATCAAGTATAAGAAGAAAGCAAGCTTAAACATCTGTTAACACCTCACCTCATGGACCCAGACTGATCCATCACCCCAGCTCCTTTCAAGCACTGCAGTGAGGTTTTTCAACCAGGACCATTTTCACTTCCAGCTTTTCCAACAACCCAGGAGGGACAAAGTGAGTTCTAAAATAAAACACAACCCATTGAAGCTCTCCATTCCCTCACCTGCAAGTCTGGTGGGGTGACTTTAGTCCTGACCCTCCTTACATGGTTGGCACACGGTTCTGCCTCTGCAGCTGGCTAGAGTCATCTTCACAGAAGGTAGAAACTGGTTGGCAGGAGACCAAGCTATCTTCTCCTTATTTCCTCACTATTGAATCTTCCTCAATTAGCATGATGATAATTGTTACCCCGTGGGCCAGACATGATTAATCAGCAATTTTCTTCCTTCCTCTTTTTTTTTTTTTTTTTTTTTAATAAGAATAGCTGGGAAATGTCATTGTCTCCTTCAGTAGAGTTCGAAAGCTACTCCATCTGGACAATTTAATTCCCAATGTAAATACAGAGAAAAGAGGGATGAGAAGAATGAGGTCCCAAGGGGGTCTCTCCACCTTCCACATCCCCCCAGCTCTGCCTGAGGTGACTTTCTCCCCCTTCCGCCATTATCCTGGCCTTTAGGAACAAAGCCAGACACTCTGCTGCAGGAGAACTGAATAGGTGACAGTAAATTGAAATTAACATCTAGCAGTGAGGAATAAAAAGCAATGATTAATGGCTTTTTAATGCTCCGCTCTTTTACACTCGGAGCACTTTGTTTTAATGGTGTATGCAGAGGTTGGAGAATAAAAAGTGTGCATATGTGGGAATATAGCTTTTTACACACATATCTCTCTCACTCTCTGTAATTTTCACCATTAAGCAGAGAGGATCCAGCACTCTTTAGCTTAGATTTACATGGGAAAGACTTATATCTAGCTCATCTCATTGAGTGCAACTAAAAATGGAATGCAACAAAGTCATTAAAAGAAATATCCTCTAACTAGCAGTTACCCAGCTAATTGTTTTTCTGCTTTTGGTTTAATTATAATGTGGACTAGTTGATTAATTAAATAATAATTCTATAGCTTCCCCCACCCTTGCCCTAAGGAAGGTTGCAGTTAGGCTTATTGAATGATAATTATTTGTCTTTCAGCCTGTTTAAGAGATATGGCTTCTTCAGGACCATCTCCATGGGTAACAGTTTCAGCTGTTCATCATTTCATGTGTTGACATATGGCAATAGTTATCTATGGCACTTTGCTAGATGAACACTTAGAAGCGCCATGCATTCATCAGTCATTCTTAAACAAAGCTTTCTCTCTCTCTCCCCTTTTTTTTTTTTTTTTAATTAAAATAATTACCTCCTATAAGCATTTTCAAATTTCTAGCTAACAACATGATCATACTGGGCTGGAGATGAAGTTCACCTAGTGTGACTGAAGCCAACGTCTAATCAAATGTTGTTATTTGCAGCAAAATTGATCAAAGTCAAATTGGATGAAACTGTGATCAAGTGAGATAGTTATTAATGATCCCCTCTGCTCTTGGAATAGCTACTCACTTCACCTGCTGTTAGATGTCCACAGAGTAGATCCTTGTGACCTAGTGGTCTAGATTACTTTATAGTCTATGGAAAGAAACAGGTGCTTCAGGCATGACCTTGTCTTCTAAAGCAAATATCTAAAATAAGTCAGATTAATGTTTTCCTTGAAGTAGTTTTTCCCCCCTTGGGAGAAAAAGAGTTGGATTACATGTTGAGGAGATGATGCCCACCTATAGATACCTGCAGTTAGCTGAGATGAACTCCATTCTTCCTTCCAGGCTGATCACACGACCTTTGTTTTTAGGAAGCTGGTTAAAAAACTTGCTGCTCAACAGTGCTCTGCAAGAGGTCTCTAGTAGACTAGATTCCTATCTTTCCTTATAAATAAATTCCTATCAGAGGAATCATCTGCATCACACAGCAGGCTGTTAGAAACAGCAATACAATGGCATCAAACTTGGCAAGTGGCTCCTCCAGGAAACCAAAGCATTTTGTATTTTATAACTCAACATCACATTGACTCTGCTGAAGTTTCTTTTTCATTCTGCAGGAACAAATGCAGGGAGATTTATAGCTGGGAATATCGATGCAAATTGAATAGTGGGGATAATTATGTATAAAATCTCCAGTTAAAGAAAAAAAAAAAGACTTTAATAATCTGGTTTGTGGGTTAAAAAAGGAAAACAAAGACAGCATACTCTTTAGTCAGACAGAGGAGATGTTTGTTAGTATTGTTATTGATTAGTAACTATGGCAAAGCCCTGAGGAGCACTAATATGAATTTGATACAAGGAATAACTGAATGATGTCATTGCAAGATGCATGATCTAGAGCAGGATTCATGTTGTTGATGTTCAAGTCTTTGATTCCCTCTGCTGTCCTTATAAACAGCTACTGGCAAAAACTCCTTCCCAGATCCTTGCTGGAGCTGGTAACCTTGAAGTCACAGCTAGCTACCTTGGAGTAGTGCAGAGGTCCAGCTGGGCTTTCTGGAAGTGAGGTTCTTCTGGAGCATCCCATGTTGTTCTGGATGGATGAACATATGCAACACTGCTTCAGTCTCAGCTGGGAAATTTTACAACACTGGGAACTCTACCAAGCATGAGAATAACAAATATGATGCTGTGATGGCTAACAAATGCAGCGGAAAAATCCAAAGGAATTTACCTCTACCAGCCTATGTATCCCATAACACTGATGTTACCAGGATTTTTTAATCAATACATCACTACCAGAGACTATTCTATTTCCACAAAAAAACAGAGGATATTTGGGATCTATCTGTGGCATTTTCATGGGGTTAATATTCCAAGAGATCTTGGGCTTCTTGGGAAGACTTTGGCAAAGCAGTAAGACACATTTCATGAGTGATGTTGTTTTCATGTCTATGATGCTGATGATACCAAAAATGGTTTGCAAACAACAGGAAAAGTTGTTGCAGGATGAGAGACTCTTAATTGGTTTGATGAAGCCTGAAAACACATCCCATCTCTCAACACATCATGCTGTTGTGCCTGAACATGAGCTCAGGAATCACTGGCAACCACTAAGGACAGCATATCTCTGCCAGTGCTATTACCAGAGCTTTGGGTCTTTGGAATAAGTATATCTCTCCTACTTCTTAACCTGGAGGAGAGATGGGGAAGGCACATATGTCATATCACTGGTACTTTCTCTCTGTCTTGTCCCATATACACAGCACTCATCCACACACACGTATATAGGTGGTCTTCACAACTGGGGAATATTTTCCCATGTGAAAATGAAAAGTATTCCAAAGACACCTGGGAGGCACAGGGTGAATTACAGGTCTTCCATATCAGATCCTGATGACTACAAAATGAATGCAGAAGACTCATAAATGTCAGACTTCTCACACCTGAACCTTTTCTCTGTCATGTTGTTGCAGACCTGCGGATGTTTGGGAAGAGGCACGGCAAGGTGGAATAGTTCACAGTTCCCTGTAAGGAATTAATCCCAAATGCTGTTCTTTCTCTATTTTTTCCTGTAAATGTAGGCTGTACTACCCACATTTTTTGTGCACAGAAGTGATCCCTATGATGACATCTCAGCATAGTTAGAGAGTTGGAGAGTGCTCAGATATCCACCTGCCTTCTGTTTCTCTGTCTCTGTATGAAGCACACAGTCCAACATGGCATAAACATTTATTCTGCTGCTCAGAGACTGTTCGTTTATCATCCTTTGCTTCAACTTGCCTTTTTATTCATGTCCTCCTCTGCTAACAAGGGGTCTTTGCGGCTGTCACTTGCAAAGAGATCTGCTTTTCTAGATATGATGTATTGCATGCTCAATTTTTTACGGCCAATGAGCAGATCTGCAAATTTCATGACCAGATCTGCAAACAGCATGACAAACTGCACTTCAGTGCAGGCTCCTTCCCTTCAGTATTAATCATCTTCTCCTCAGTCCCCCAACTCTCCCCATTAGCTCTATTGATATTACAATACTCACTCCCACTTTCACCTCCCCACCCCTCTCGTTTTTCCTTTTCTGTGGCTCCGGTATGATTTGCTTAGATGACAATCTGAGATTCATAACTCACTCCCCTCCTTCTTAGCACAAGGATTCAGGACTTAACAGCAACAGGCAAATAGATCATCTCCTAATGAAGGAAAGGTTTTTCTCAACCACTCAGGACCGATGGCACATTTGCCAGCAGTTCTTTATCCAGACAGCACTGGGCACAGACATACATCCCATCCAAGATATTACAGTAAAGGGTTATTTGAACATAAGTGGTAGCAATGTTCAGTCTCTTGTACCAAAAATAATGCTAATATTGCTACTACTAACAAAACAAATCTATCCATGTGATTGGCTGGTGAGTGGGCTGAGTTTCCATGGCAACTGTCGGACTGAAGCTTGTAGGAAGAAAGTAAGTATTCTGTTTGAAATGGTTCAGATTTCTACCACAAAGTTCACACAGAATAGTAACGTGCATTAGATTCCTTCGTTAGCTACACAAAGTGGCCACCTTCCCCCCAGCAGCCCTTCAAAATTAATTTACGCATTTTTGGTCTGCATTTACTTTTGAAGTCAGAAATTTGTATGAGATTATAGTGAAGGGGATCCTAGATGCTGGGTGATTTCACTCAAGCTGTCTACCTTCATCCCCCTTTCATTCCTCATTGCTGTTGGCTCTTTGTTTCTACCTGAGGTTTGAGTAAGAGCTGACTTTGGGTTATCTGCTAGTCAATTAGAATGTGGCACAGACACCCCTGACCCTGCCCAACCATCCCTGCCCAGCCAGAAGAGCCCTTGCCTTTAGGCAGTCTGGTGCTGCACGCATCTGAATTTCAGAACTAGCTTGCACTTAAGCTTGGCCAACAGTGGAGATGGATGATTAGTGCATAGCGTCCAAGAGAAACTTCCTTTTCCTACAGCTCTCTTCCTCCATGAAAAACTCCAGATACCATATTGTTAAGCATGACTACAGGCTGTAAAAGGGAAAGGGCACTGAAGGGCACTGTGCACCAACAGCTGAGATCATAGAATCATAAAATGGTTTGGGTTGGAAGGGACCTTAAACATCATCCAGTTCCAACCCCCCTGCCATCAACAGGGACATCTTCCACTAGACCAGGTTGCTCAAAGCCTCATCCAGCCAGATGTTGCAGTAGGAAAGCCATGAGAGCTCTGTCTGCTTATGTAGCTAAGCAAAATGCTCTCCTGGGGTTTAAATTGAACCCCTGACAAAGTCTTCAAGAGAAGTTTGACCCAAAGCTGGGGGATGAAGGGATTTGGAGCAACCCTGTGGACAGGCTGAAAGAGTTGGGGTTGTTCAGCCTAAAGAAGAGAAGGCTCCAGGGAGATATTATTGCTCTATCTTCTAAGATCATGCCAGGATGAGAGGGAACGGAGGACAGTGACCATTATGGAGAGAAACTAGAGGGATAAGCATTGATCTGGGAGAAAGGAATATCTCCTTTTGGCAAGAGTTCTCAGCCCAGCCATTGTGCTGTGTGTTTTTACCTCCTTGGCAGGGATAAGAGGGCTCGGGGAGGTCTAAGCCAGACAAAAGCAGTCTATAAGTTGTGAAGACCACAACTAAAGGTGTATATGATGGGGCTTTTCTTGAAGGAGGGAGGGTGACAAATGAATTGAGTTACTGTCTTCTGGCTCACTCTGTCAGCATTAAAGGACTCTAGCCTTGGTCTGCAGACAAGTCAGGCTGAGAGAGAGAGAGGAGTGTCAGCATTATTTTGGTTCCTAAGTGCTCAGGAATCTATCTCACATCTGTTTTGGGGGTAAGGGATAAATCCAGAGGGTTCACCTTTGCTCCAGCCACTGCGTATGCATTTTGCATGAGTGAGTCATTGCACAAAACCAGAAAAGTTTGGAAAAGAAGCCAGGATTGAATCTTGCTGTACCACAGTGTTACAAAGCCAGCCTACTCTAGCTGATTTGGGGTCCTTCCTTGTAGAAAAGGGTCCCACACCAGCTTCCAGGATGGTGTCATGTTAGGAGAAAGGGGTGATGAAACTCATAATCACCTCAGGCCAGAGAAGGGTCCTGCACCTGGGGATACTCTGCAAACCTTTGTCAGAGAGGGCAGAATAGTATAAACCCTGGGTTGATAGATCTGCATCTGTGTCAACAGTTAGTCCAGTTTTGAGTCTCATTCCAGCTATCTTTGAGGCTTTGCAGGACATCAGGAAGAATATAGATATGTCCTATAGAGGGGATGAGTAATTAGCAAACCCTGAATCACCAGGGAACCTGGATTGGCCAGTAAGTCATATATAAGAAAATCATCTTGCCCCTTGCCCAGCTACTGATACATACTGAATTAAGAGGGCACCAGAATGCGTAGAAGGGCTGCATGGCTTGTACGGAGAAGATAGAAGGTCTTACTGAACTTTTGCAAAATCTCTCTAAAACCTTAGCAGGGCCTTTCTAAACCATGGGCTGAAGGAAGGTGGACAGGAGGTCATCTTTTCTGCCACATAAATAGACCTCCTCAAGCGAGGCACTACATTGAGAGAAGTCTGCAGCTCTCAGAGAACGGTTGAGACGAGGAGGCAGCTGGTTGAGACTCTCCTCCATGGTCTTCTGCAGAAGAGGTCACATTCCCCATCTCTCACTCCAAACATTTCTCTCTTTCTCCCTTCCTTCCTCACTTTGGTTGCAAACACCAACAGCTAACCCAACAGGGACACTTTGGCTGTGTCTTGTACATCCAAATAAAATACAGAGAAGAAACTGTTATCAGTGTGGAGCTGTGCATCTGCTTGCCTTACCCTGGGGAAGTCACTGAATTTCCTTGGCTTCAGTTGATACCAGAATCTGTCTCAGAGTATTTGCCCTGCTCCACCACCCAGGGTTTCTTTCATTAATAAATTGTCAGCAGTGATGTAATCATCATTTTGAGGAGATATAACGTGTATTATTTACTTTGATAGGGTTCAAAAACTGGCTGTGATTTTTGCCTCTCTTTATTATACTTTTTTTTTTAAAGTGTGCTGTGAAAATGTGTCACCCCTTGTGATTATATTAAGAAAAAAATTACAGAAGTGACACAAATTACTAATTCATTTATTATGCAGTGATTTTTTTTAAAAAGGAAAATAAAATAATTAAAAGCTAGAAGTTGCTTAAGCAAATTCTATTTTTAAAGAAATAATTATTAGGTTTCAAATGGACTAAATTAAGTAATTCTCTGCCAGACTTCTTCCCTACTTTTAATCTTCATTCTTGGCTGCGTGGCTGGCTTTGCAGTCAATACTCTGCTAGGGTGATGTGCTTAGTCCCATATTATTATTAATTATTAGCAGTATAGTAGCACTCCTCACCCAACACAGAGCTGTGCTACCTGTACTAGGTGCTACACGAGCACTGAGTGAGATGTGAGGCCAAAAGAGCTTTTGAGCTAAATAGATAAGGCAGTTGATGCTCAAATATTTTGCAGAGATGCCTCATGGTTTGTATCAACTGAGAGGTGCCGGAAGCCCTACACATGTTCAAGGGACAGCAGAGGGACCTGGGGGCAGATCACATCACAGAGAAAAAGCAGTTTTGCAGCTAAGATGGGTGTTTCTGAAGGGTTTACAGGAAAGGAAGCGGGAGGTGCCCTGCTGTGCCATGGTGATTATCTGCTTTGGGTCTGGGGGTTGTGGCTCTCTGAGCTGCCAGGATTTCTCTGGAGAGGGTCTTTTCCTCCAGGTTCACCATGGCAGTGGTATCTTTCCCCCTGCAGGGATGGGGGAAAGCAAAATGGAATGCTCTTACTCACTCTAAGGGAGGTACTCAGGGATCAGAGAAGCCAGAAGAGATGGCAGGAGTGTTGGTACAACTAAATTGTGCCAATGCAGGAGCTCCTAGGCCAGCTCCAGGACTCTGGAGAACTCTACGTCATAGTGAGTACTCCAGGAGACATCTAAAGTAAGTCTTCCAAGCACAATGATGGGATAGCATTTGGAGCGAGCACATGGGGATGGAAGAAGACTGGAGGAGGTGGCAGACACAGGGTCTGGGTCCTGCTGAGGAAAAGAGACAGCTTAAAAATCAATAGGAGAGATCCTGGTTTGTGGCAGGGTGAGAAGGTAGGAGTGTGAAGTCTGCTTGGAGATACCATTCCCCAAGCCAAGTCCCTCTAGGATATTGCAGGGAATAGAACCCTGAGCCAACATGCAGGCGGGGGCTGAACCATGGTCTGGAGTGAAAGACACTCAGGTTTCTTCTTTCTGATGGGGTCTCAAGTTCAGGGTGGGACTGGCCACTTGGCAATACCACTGTCTGAAGATAATCACAGTGACTTTAGGCAACACAAAGGCTGGGAAATCTCTGATTTCTAAGGATCCGCTCAGCACTTCAAATACTCCTTTCTCTCAAATCCCAGGCTGCAAGGAAATGTTTCATATCATCCTGTATCACATAAATGCATGCTGACAGTTTAACAGTCTGCTTCTTTACAATGTTTAGGCACACTCTGTGCCAGAATAACTATTGCCCAACTTCATGCCAAGTTCGGTACGTCTTGTTTCTCTTATTCTTTCCTGTCATACAGATTTTGGTAAGCCTGTGTACCCCAAACTCTCCCAGGACCTCGCCTCTTCCCCTCCCCTGTAATTAAATGAGAACCGTTGACAGCTGCTGTCTAAGCCAGTTCCAACTCTCCAGAAATTTTCAGCAAATAATAAAAGAAGTTCTGAAATAAGAAGTCAGATGAATTCTGTAGAAGCGAAGGCAAATTCTCAGCAGTCCTGAGGGACTTTAGTTCAGAGAAGGACCACTGACACTGCACAAGAGAAAAGAAAAGCAATGCCTAATTTTTTTTTGCCATACAGTGAGATACCAAAACCAGTTTAGAGAGGGAGGAGAGTTTTTCAAGGCTTATATCTTTCTTTCTTTCTTTCTTTCTTTCTTTTTCTTTCTTTCTTTTTCTTTCTTTCTTTCTTTCTTTCTTTCTTTCTTTCTTTCTTTCTTTCTTTCTTTCTTTCTTTCTTTCTTTCTTTCTTTCTTTCTTTCTTTC
Organism: Antrostomus carolinensis; assembly: GCF_000700745.2. NCBI lineage: Eukaryota > Metazoa > Chordata > Aves > Caprimulgiformes > Caprimulgidae > Antrostomus > Antrostomus carolinensis. The sequence goes on from NW_010321412.1 coordinate 9,637, forward strand.
TTTCTTTCTTTCTTTCTTTCTTTCTTTCTTTCTTTCTTTCTTTCTTTCTTTCTTTCTTTCTTTCTTTCTTTCTTTCTTTCTTTCTTTCTTTCTTTCTTTCTTTCTTTCTTTCTTTCTTTCTTTCTTTCTTTCTTTCTTTCTTTCTTTCTTTCTTTCTTTCTTTCTTTCTTTCTTTCTTTCTTTCTTTCTTTCTTTCTTTCTTTCTTTCTTTCTTTCTTTCTTTCTTTCTTTCTTTCTTTCTTTCTTTCTTTCTTTCTTTCTTTCTTTCTTTCTTTCTTTCTTTCTTTCTTTCTTTCTTTTTCCTTTCTTTCCTTTCTTTCTTCCCCCCCCCTCCCCCACACACACTTTTTACCTTTAGAGCTGTGTCACTTGCATTGCACAGAGTGTCTGAGCTGGAGTAGCAACTCTAACTCAAGGGATCTCATTATGAGAGGGTGCACCTACCATTACCCTCTGTAGGGGCTGGGCAAAGTCACCAGGGAGACAAATGGGGTTGAGGTATGGAAAAGGATAACTTTTGAAATGAACTTTCCGACACTGTTTTCCTTGTCAAGAGTTTGAAACACTATCATGTCAGAAAGGATTTGCAGCGGACATTTGTTTAAGCAAGGAATTTGACAGATATTCTTGCTCTGCTGAACTTGCTTTACTGACTGCTTGGTAAGTCCTTTAAACAATGGTATTGTGATAAAAAATGTCACATAACTAAAAACATTGTAATTGCTAAAAAACGTTCTCATTAACAAAAAAGTTCTCTTCAAATCCCCTTATTCAAACAGCTCTATAAGCTTTTAAGCCTTCAAACACCAGTAAATGACATCTTTGCTAAGAATGGCTAGTTTACATCAGCAAAGATATTGGAGAGGGATTCTGGGTTCACCACAGATGGAGGGGGAATTGTTTGATTTTACCACAGACTGAGGTTCTCAACTTCCAAAAGTAACTCCTCTTTGCTTATTCAAACTCATGGGTAAAAGCTGAGAGGCTCAAAGCCAAGATGCTGTGATGATGCTAAAAGGAAGTGACTTTTTCCAGGAAGATGTGACTTTTCACTTGTGCAAATGTGTGGAGAGGTCACATCCCAGGGCTCAGAGTGAATTAGCTGAATAGGTCAGGAGAAAGAAAGAAAGAAAGAAAGAAAGAAAGAAAGAAAGAAAGAAAGAAAGAAAGAAAGAAAGAAAGAAAGAAAGAAAGAAAGAAAGAAAGAAAGAAAGAAAGAAAGAAAGAAAGAAAGAAAGAAAGAAAGAAAGAAAGAAAGAAAGAAAGAAAGAAAGAAAGAAAGAAAGAAAGAAAGAAAGAAAGAAAGAAAGAAAGAAAGAAAGAAAGAAAGAAAGAAAGAAAGAAAGAAAGAAAGAAAGAAAGAAAGAAAGAAAGAAAGAAAGAAAGAAAGAAAGGAAGAAAGAAAGAAAGAAAGAAAGAAAGAAAGAAAGAAAGAAAGAAAGAAAGAAAGAAAGAAAGAAAATTACCTCAACCAAAATGAATCTAATTTCAGCCCAAATTCTCCCATATCATACTCCAGTTGGTACACACATTCCAGACAGGCCTACCTGTTGTCTTCCATAGGCATTCAATAAACAACTTGACTTTTGACTGCTCCAAATCCAGAAAGCAATATAACACTCTTCCCAGGATCCAGTGACATGTCTGGGACCGTCTCCTAAGGTTAGGTGGGATAGTCAAACCATGCCCACAATACCGCATCCCATCTATATAGGTGTGGTATTAGCAGAGTGCTCTAAGGCTCATCCCAGCACAGTTGAGAAGGATATTCTACCATCAGTGGGGTGTGATCAGGCAGCTCCTATGGCCCCGAGTCTTTCCTGCTAATGAAGAATGCTGTTTTGTATGTCAGCATGGCACTCAAGGATTAATTCATGCTTGTCTCCGAAACAATTTCACCTGCAGGCTTTCAAATTGGTCCCATATCCTGACCCAGGACACATGCTGCTGTGTTAGTCTGGATTAAACTGCCTGGAGGACACTTCTAGATTTCCTCTCTTCTACCCTAAAATTATTATTCACAAAAAACCTATTAGTATCTCCTCTTTCTTTGATGCTATGCACACACTGCCATTGGCCTTCCACACCCTGTGATTGAAGGTAGCAGTCACCTCCAACAGAAAAGTCGTGACACTGTGAGTTGTCACCATCCTTGATGTCATTGCAAGAAGGAAAGAGAAGTTCATGGTGGAATTTCTTCCTCCTCAGTCTTGGGTTGCCCCAGGGATATCTTCCCACCTCCCTTCTCCATCACCTGCTCCCTTCTCCCCAGTCCCCAGCACTGGTGGCAGAGTTGTCCAGTGACCAGATGAGGCACCTAAAAGACTGTTTTTTGCTGGGCAGTGCCTGCCCAGCGCAACAGCTCTTGGCCTTGCAGGGTATCCCCAGTGTTGAACTCAGGCAGATTGGGCACAAGTCCTTGGCCACAGGACAGTTGTGATCACAGGGACACTGAACTCAATTCACAGCAAGACCAGAGTTGTTCTGAGACCCTGCAGTGTCATGTCTACACAAAGCCCACGCACTAGTCTTCTGCTAGTGATGGTCAAAATTATATTGAGTGGGCTACAGGGCTGAATACACATCAGCACAGGTGGTGAGTCAAACTGGATAGAGAAGGTCTTATAGCCACAGGTACCTGCCAGTGTAGACAGACCTAAAGAACAAGGTAATAGGCAGGAAATTATGAGAAAAGATTGAGACAATAAAGTATCTCTGTTGATGACCCTAGAGGTACCCAAGAAATTTACTTACTTTACATCAAAGCTGAAAAAATCCCTAAAATTAGAAAGTAAGCTGATTCCTTTTGACCCAAAATGATTATTTTAAAAGGGAAATAAACATAGAAAATATGGAGAAGTTGTGTTTGTGACCCACTGAGCTGAAATTGTGCAGTTTCATTTGCATTTTGAGTTTAAAAACAAAAGATTTCATTCCACATGGACCAAATAATTTTCTTCCATTTTCATGTTTTCAGTTTTGATTTTTGTCCTTTTAGAAATTTAAAGGCATTTTTGGAAGGAAAATACTACTCTGAAACAAAACATTGTAACAACTGAAACATTCATCTTGATATTGTCCAAGCACATTTTTTTTTTATTTTTCTGAAATTTCCCTTTTCTTTCTTATCCTAAATTATTCAGTAAATTCAATATAAATTTACAAATAATTTCAAACTTCTTCTTAAACCTTTTTTATTTTTTTTTTTTTTAGGGATTTTACTACTCTCCATGTACATATATGAGTGTGTATACACATCTAAATGTAGATTGTGATTAAACTATCACATGTACAGAAAAGTTCATGGGGAAACTGAGGCATATGAGACTGCCTGTTCAGGAGGGGGTAGGTAGACTCACACTAAGTTAAACCTTTGCAGTTACAAGGACATCTATGCTTGAGCAAGGAGAAGGCATTTCAGACATCCTGTTGCCAGTTGCTGCCAGACTAGATCCCTGGAGAGATGAGGCAGAGCATCCCCAACAGCAAGCGTCTGAATCCGACCCTCCATCCTCTCTGCAATCACTGCATCCCGCTTGTCCCAGATGGCACAGGGGAATAGTTTCTTTTCTGACTCAACCAAGCCTACACATTTCCCACTCCCCCACTGCTGAAAAGCAAACAATCCATTAGGGCTTCGTTGACTGGATCTGACATTTCCCAGGTGCAGATTAACACCCCCTCGGGGCCTCAACACCGTGAAAATCAACTCATCGTTTGCGCGTCACTTCCCATCACCGCTGCCAGTAATGAGGAGCCTCTGCATCTGCCAACCCAGTGCTTAGCACCCACTGGCATGGTTTTCCAAGGTGTTTGACTTGTCATGGGAGGGATGAATGGAGGAATGGTGGTTGGTCATTCATGACGCAAAGTGTTCAGAGATAATATTGGCTTAGGGTATAGAACCATAGAACTGTTTGGCTGGAAAAGACCTTGAGACCTTTAAGTCCAACCATACCTGTCCACTACTAAACCGTATCTGAGCACTCCATCTATGTCTTTTAAGTGCCTCTAGGCATGGTGATTTAACCATAAGTCACTTAACCTTAACCTTCTTAGGGAGCCTGTTCCATTGCCTGATAACCTCTTCAGTAAAGAATTTTTTCCTGACAGCCAATCTGTACCTCCCTTGGTGCAACTTGAGGCCATTTCCTCTTATTCTTTCCCTTGTTACCTGGGAGAAAAGACACACACCCACCTCACTACACCCTCCTTTCAGGTAGTTGTAGACAGCGATAAGGTCTCCCCTCATCCTCCTCTTCTCCAGGCTAAAAAACCCCAGTCTCTCAGCCGCTCCTCATAAGGCTTTTTCTCCTGACCCTTCATCAGCTTTGTTGCCCTTCTCTGGACATGCTTCTGTGCCTCAATGTCCTTGTAATGAGGGGCCCAAAACTGGAGACAGTATTCAAGGTGTGGCCTCACCAATGCTGAGTACAGGAGAAGGATGACTTCCCTGGTCCTGCTGACCACACTGTTTCTGATCCAGGCCAGGATGCCGTTGGCCTTCTTGGTCACCTGGGAGCTCTGATGGCTCATGTTCAGCTGCTGTTAACCAACACCCCTTGGCCCTTTTCTGCCAGACAGCTCTCCAGCCACTCCTCCCCAAGCCTGTAGCATTATGTGGGGTATTCCCGCCTTCCCCTGGTTATTCCTTTAGATTGTGGATTCACAATGCATAGTCTTTGGAGATGGAAGCAGCTTTAGGTATCCCTTCCTCTTGCTGGTTGTCCCTGCCTGGTCTTATCCTCTTAGCTCAAGGGTATATGGGCCATGTTGTGAAGCATACACCTCTAAAATATATGCCTTTTTCTGAAGACTGTCTCTTTCCAAAACAAGCTCCCTTGACCTGCTCTTGACCACCCTGTGGGTCCTAGTGGTGCCAGCATAACTGCAAGACAAGACGGGATGACAGCAGGAGGGTGTGTAAGCAGGAGCATCCTGAACTCACATCACTAAATCACACCATGCTGTAGACCAGACAGGCCCAACAACCCCTGAGCTTGGATATACCCCAGGGAACTTTACACTCACCCTGAAGTGTTGGGTGACCACTGCTTAGACCACTTCAGTCCAAACCAGCTTGGCTAGCATGGTTGCACTACTTAAATGGTTGGAGTTAATCTATGAATGAGCCTGGGGAGAAACTTGGGGAGAGACTAGGGGTGATACCTGGCACAGCTGGCCTGAGACAAGGACATATGCTCACACCTTGAGTAAACCTCCACAGGGACTTGTTAAGCACTGTCCCTTGAGAAGCAACACATCTATGGCTGGATGCCAATGTCACATTTGCTCCAGCATGGGTCCATCATGTTGCAGTTTTTTTTCACTCAACATTTCATCCAGATAAAACATGAAGTTGGGGCAGCTCTGGTGAGCCAGGGCAGTATTGGAATGTAAGAGCATTTGCAGCCCTGCCTGGCATGCAAGGTGTAAATCTTTTTATCCTAATACAGAAGGAAAAGTTCTCCCATGACTGGAAGGAAGATCAAAAACCCTAGGGACTGGGTTCTACCCCTAGCCCTAGGACACACATGCTCTGGGGAGAGAGGACCATGAATTCACCTGCACCTCCCTTTCATCATTAAAAAAAAGACTCAATTTTGCAGCCTCACACAGTGCAGAGAAGAAAACTAATTAACGCAGACAATGCCTGAATGAACATCCCCCATGAAGGGTCAAATAAGTGCTGCAGCTGCTCTTTAAAATAAGAAACTTTCCCCAACCTGCAAAAATATTTTTTCTCTGTCCTTGGAGAAGTCCTTCAGTCAAAGTAGTAAAGTACAATCCCTTGGGTTGAGGTAAGCTGTGCAGTTTTGCTTTGTATCTACAGAGTATTCATGGTCCTCTTTGGATTCTGGGCTGTCCTAAATCATGACAGCCTTCCCCACTCTCTAACCCCGTGTCTCCATGGTATGGATGAGCTTGTACTGGGAAAGCAATGGGATGTTCATACACCTGCAACCCCTGATGTTGTATGAATGGAGGAAGAATATCTCTACTCCCTGGCACCTTCCACCCAGCCCTTACAGGTGCTCCCACCAGTGTTACTCTCCTCTTTCATGCCCCTTTTCTTGTTCTGGAGGAGCAGATTAAATGTCCTCCTCTTACAACTCACCAACATGGCAATCAGGCCAATTTTCCTCCATCCCAATCTCTGCTAACACTGAGCATTGCAGTGATGGTTGTGCTCTGGACTCTCTTCCATTCTTGGTACCTCCACCATCTGCTTAGCCAGGCACACACTGCTCCATGCAAGCCACACAAATACACATCCATCCAAAAGCTCTCCTTTCATTGTTAGAGGCTGGTCCCAATCACAAGCCCTCACACAATCCCAAGGGCAGTTAGAGAAGCTTGCAGATACCATGCTTCACTATGTCAATGGGAGGTGTGGGTAGAAGGAAATTGTCAGAAGAGCCATTGCTTACATTAATGAGATTAATTACAGCGATTATAGGAGTTAAAGGATAAGGACAGCCATAGCAGGTCCAGGAAGATTGCTCCAGCTCAGTGTCCTGCTGCCAAGAGTGGCCAGCAGTAGGTGCTAAGAGATTGTCTTAAAAAAATGCAGATGTGGAGTGTTTCTTTCCAAAATGCTATTTCTGCCCTCAGTGAACTACAACCCATTGACTTTCTGAGAAAGAGCTTTTACATTTAACAGCCCTGGATGGATTTTTCTGCCCGTAAATTTGCCCAATCATTTAGCTACTCAACCCTTAATGGAAGCACTGACATGGATTCAGGAGATGTATGCTCTTTGACATGCCATGTTGCAGGGTGATCTCAGGCAGGGTGTTCTGGTCTCCATCCAGCTTCAGAAACATTGGTGTCTGGTGCCACTACAGACACTCGGGTTGTCCAGGACATCTGCAAGAGGGTAGTAAAGGTAGCATCAGCTCTCATGGTCTGCAAAAGTAGATATACGTGGCTGGGCAGGCATGAGAGGACCAGGTCAGAGAGGGGTATGTCTGCTGTCCCAGCAGCCTGCTCCACTCTCCTATTTCTTCTTATTTCTCCTTCCAACTCTGAACCTGTTGTTTGCCACTCAAAGTGTCTGCTTCTCATTTGCAGCCTGATCTCATCCTTCAATATATGTGCAAAACCTGTGCTAGGTCTGTCACACCGAGAGGCTTTAACCCTTCCACCCTTCACTGGAGTCAAACTCAGGCTGGAAGATGGGGTTGTTGGATCTCATACCATAGCTAGGTGCTAGCTGACAGAGGTGAAAGCTCTTTGGAGGTCACATCCTCCTGCATTAGTACAGTTAAAGGTCTAATCCTGCCCTTTTTTCCTCCTTGCACTAGGATCCTGTGGGGATTATCTCACCATTTCCAAACAGGCTGAACCTTTCTGTGAGGCTGACAGACTCTCGCCGCCACTGGAAATTAGCTTCTGTAGTTTGCAGAAGATGCATTCATTACCTCATGCCCCTTGAGACCCTCTGTGCTGGAAGCAAGCACGAGGCTGGCATGGCAGCTCCCTGGGCTGGCAAACAGGGCTCTGCACCAAGCTTGATGAATGTCCAGGAGCAGAGGCACATCCCCATCCCCTCCCCACCTGAGCTGTTCTCCTCAAAGTCATTAAGTGCTTTGCAATTGTCCTGATTTCACTAGGATAGAGTTAATTTTCTTCTTAGTAGCTAGAATAGCTGTGTTTTGGTTTCAGGTTGGGATTGGTTATGAGAAGAATGTTGATAAAGTACCAATGTTATTAGTTGCTGCTGGAGCCCAAGGTCATCGTGTTTGTCTGGTTCACAGGTGGAGTGGAGGGACTGGAGGGAAAAGCATAGTAATTAGCAAACCCCAAATTTTGTATATGCCAATGAGATATTCCATATCATACCACACCATGGTCAGTACCAGGGTTGATCAGGCCAGAAAACGAGGGTCTTCTCTCAGGGATCACTTGGGCTTGCTCTTCCAGGATTGTGGTTTCAGGACTGTCTCTGCTCCAGGATTGCTGTCTGGAACAGGCTGTCTGGGACAGGGTGGTGAGCAACTGCACTGTGTATCATTCATTTAGATGTTCTGTTATTACTGTTGTTGCAATTGTTGTTTTATTTCCATTAATAAATAGTTTTTATCTCAACCCATGAGTCTCCTTGCCTTTTTCCTTCCCATTCTCTCCCCTACTCCCTTAGTGGAGGGGAGTGAGACAGCGACTGTGTTTGGTTGCAGCCAAAGGAGTGAAACCACCACAAACCCCTTCCCTCTTCCCAAGGCAGGTGCTGTTGTATGCCCCACAGAGTTACCTCATTCTACAAAAATGAGAACAAGCCCTCCCCTGCATTCCCATTAGTGCTGTTTGAAAACCATGATTTGCCACCTCAGCTTCCCACTGCTCCTTCTTACAAAGCAAGGGCTTCACCAGGATATCTTCTGTCATTTAAAACAATGAAGAGGCAAGGGCTTAAAAAACCCAACAAACTCAAATTCAGGCACTTTATGATGGACAGAAATATTTATTCCTTAACTGCCTGCCCCTAAAAAAAGACTTCCCCCAAATCCTACAGGATTATGGAATACATTGGGTATGTAGATGGTGCTTTCTCTGTTCCAATAAATCATAGAATCATAGAATGGTTTGGGTTGGAAGGGACCTTAAAGATCATCCAGTTCCAATCCCCCTGCCATCAGCAGGGACACCTTCCAATAGACCAGGTTGCTCAAAGCCTCATCCCACCTGGCCTTCAACACTTCCAGGGAGGAGCATTGTCCTGGTCCACAGGAGGAACATCCACAGCTTCTCTGGGCAACCTGCTCCAGTGTCTGACCACCCTCATCTCAGTGAAGTGTTTCATATGGTTGGTTTTCACCATATTTCTAATAATTATTCTAGTATGATGATCTAGTTTAGGGAATGTTTCTAAACTTCAGAGCATCTAAGTGTCTCTGCAGTGTTTCACAAACCACACAGCCCTACAAAGGAGACTGCTGTTAGCCCTTTTTTCAGCTAGGAAAGCAAGGGAAAGACTTGTTCAAAGACATCTGATAAGTCAGAGACAGAGCTAGGGATTTGAACCGAGTGCCAAGCTGGTCCCTGACACCCTGTCCTAATAATTCATGAGGTTTCAATTCCCTTCTGTATCCAAAGATAAAAGGGTTTGGAAGCACCTGGAACCTGCTCTTTCCCCATTTTCAAGGGAACCAATGGTTGTGTCTTGGTATTGCTCCTTTAAAAGGACCAATATTCCCCTTGCTGCATCCCATCTACCTGCAAAGTCAGCAGCAGGGGTGAGAGCAAAGGCTCTGAAAGAGGATCCAGAGTGGGATGTAAATGAATGTTCCTCTGTAAGCATAAGAGGATTGAAATGGAGTGAGCAAAACTGGATTCATTACCTGGTAATCAGTTCTAAATTAATGCACAATCCTATGGTACAAATGAGCTTGGAAAGAAGAGGTTGTTCTGGCAGCTGGAGCCAACAAGATCTGTGGAGATCAATCCCTGCTGTTTGGGGCAGGATATATGGGGCAGGTCAGGTCAGCTCATGAGTTTCCTGGACACCTGAAAAATATTATTGACTCCAGTAGTGTCAAGTGAGGGCTTTAGGTAAGAAGAGTAGGACAGTGGTCTTTTTTTTTCTTAAGTGCACATAAACAGAAAGGTAAAACCAACCTGGACCATCCAGCTGAAATCTCAGCATTTTAATAATTTCTACTCCTGGTCATTTCCTGACCCAAATTTCCCCAGAGACCATCCCAGCCAACTTGCTGCCTCACCCCACCAGTAACCAACACAAGTCACTGCTCTCAAAATCTAGGTGCCTCCCAGCTTTGGTGACATTGTCATCTGTGAAGCTTGACAACTCATCCTGAGCATCAGGAGTGGTTTCCTTCCTTACCACACCTGCCCCTTCTCCAAATCCCATCATCTTGACTCTTCCTGACCGCCCTCACCCCAGATGGGGTCCAAGATTTTGGCTGAGCCTGACACACGCTGGAGCATCCTGAGTGTAACTTGGTGCAGAGGGAGAGAGGCAGCAACCTGTTGGCAGGTGATGCATCTCCAGCCTCCATCTCCTCCCCATATTTAAAGGGCTAGAGAGGGGCTTTGTTCTGTGTCAGGTCCCTATTTGAACAGATCAGAGAAATTTCTGATACCTAGAAAACCATTGCCAGGCAACCTGGAGCTTAAGGCCTCTTTCCCAGCACGCAAAGGAGAAAATTTCTCCTCCTCCTCTCCCACCCAAAGCCCTCCTGCTATGTGCCAAAGTCCTGAGCTCACTCACACCCAAAGCATCTGTTGCTACAGAACCCAGGTCCTACTTGTTCTCATGCTGGGGGCAAACATGCCTTGGTGTCAACTTATAACAAATCTTTGGCCAGCCAGGACATCTCTGGTGCTGTCATGTTGCTGCAAGCCACCAGTCCAAGTAGTTTTGCAGCAGTTCATCAGGCTGAAGACTTCAGAGAATCACAGAATCATAGAATGGTTTGGGTTGGAAAGGATCTTAAAGATCATTAGTTCCAACCCCCCTGCCATCAGCAGGGACAGCTTCTACTAGACCAGGTTGCTCAAAGCCTCATCCAACCTGGCCTTAAACACAGCCAGGGAGGGGGCATCCACAACTTCTCCGGGCAACCAACTTCCTTCCACCTCACAGCCCTGCTCAAATAAGGTCTTCACGTTCAGTAGAAGTTGCTCCCCTGGGCAATGCTTGGGCACTCTTCCAGCAAGAACATTTTACCCCTTGTCAATCTCATTAGCCAGTCTGTTTGCAACCAGTATGATCTGGAGTTCAAGACAGTTTACTAGGAAAAAGTTTGCTAGCTGCCATTCCATGACAGCTGGTTTAAGACATGGTAACAGCTCCCACCATGTTATGTTTCCTGGAATAAAAGTAACTGCATTTTGATGACATTGTCACAGCAGCTCTGAACATGATATCCAGGGTAGCCCATCATATGCTAGTTGTCTTCTGCCCCTTTCAGGCTCCCACACAAGATGTCTTTCAGCCTAACACATGGGCCCTGTCAGCACTCTTCGCTAGAGGATGGAAAAACAAGGCTGGTGAGAGGAGTCATTGTCCCTCAACAGAAACTGTCCCCACCTCCCAACCACCCTGAGGAGCTAAAGGAGGAGAGAATGTAATGACATGCAGGGCTGGTATGAAAAGAGAACATGTACAAGAAAGGGTACACAAGAGAGTAGATACCGTGGGAAGAGGAGAAGTTAAGCATGAATATTTTCCTTGCAGGTTACTGGTAGTCACTGCACACAGACTAGGACCATCCATCACGTAAACCACAGCTACTGCAGACTGAACACCAGCCAGGTCCTATTTCCCTGGGGACAGAACAAAGCAAAAATGGTTTGTATAACATCTACATGCCAGTGGTTACACTGGCACTTCTCAGCCCTGAGGGTAGAGTTCCACTTGACTCCCATGGGAAGTTGGTCCTTGGAGGCATTCAGTCTATGCTGGAGAAAAGTGGGCCACTGATGCTAAGGTCTTGTGTGAGCTCCTTAAAAATCTCATCCCTACGTGCTCAGTCCTGCAAGCTAGGCTCTCTGCCTCCTTCATCCAGCTGAGATGAATGCTCTGGGTGGTCAATACATCCCAACACATCTTCCCCACTGTTTTCATCCCTCTAGGCCCCTGATGACAGACTCTTGCCATTAGATTTGATGGAGAGGGCTGTTGCCCCTCCACAGGCAGTCTCCTCACGGACTGTAGAGCCTTTGGGAGTAATGAAAGCAATGAAATAAACCACCAAAAGAGCAAGTGGCTGTGATGAATTAATAGGTGTTAAATTAACAAAGCAGGTGAGCTGGCCAGGGCACTGCCAGCCTTTTTCCTTAGTAAAGATGTGAACGCAACGGGCAACGGGGTTTGCAGTGCCTGTAATTCCCCTTTCATACTTTGCCAGGAGTGCTTTCAGAGTCACTTTGTCGATTGAATTTGTCAGCCACCATTCTGGAGATAGCAAAGCTGCTTTAGCTGTCTTTATTGTGGTGCTCACACAAGGCAATTCCAAAGCATCTGTATTCATTCCAAGCAGCATTAGGTAACTGATGATTCAGCCAGCTGCTCTCTCCTTGAGATGACTGAGTAATACAGGAATAACCTAGGGATTTTGCTCCCCTTTGGTGTGCCTCTGAGTTTATTTATTTATTTTGGGTGGATCCCATTTATCAAATGAATGCAGGTGCTGAGTTTCAAGTGTGGCATCCCCTTGGGCACCAAGAGCAGGAGAAGTCTGCTTCTCATTTACTTTGGACAGCTTTGTCTTACCGATTTAAGATGAAATCTCACTGTAGCTAGGGAGCAGGACTGGAGGATTGGAAGTTGTGTGTTAGTGTGGCAGATAAACAGTCAGAATGAGTTAAATACTTCACTCTTAAGAGAGATGTAGCAATATATTTATTGATATAAAATAGCGAATTAACAAAGTTCAAAGGTTAACACAACATTCATTTAACAAGATTCGATAGCGAGGTTCACTTGATTATTTACTGTAGATAGGACAGGGGCAGACAAAACTGTCAGGGAGACCCTCCTGTTGAGTCAAAAGGTTCTGAAAAGGACCTCTTTGCTCTCTAAACTCCTTCTCAGAGAGGAGTCCAGGTGCAGCTGGATCCAATCCTGGTCCCAGACTTGGTCAACAGTTTATGTCTGGAGGATTATATATGCATAATCAATCCTTTATCTCACTTCGCTAAGATTTTGCAGTTTAGCACGCTATTAGTCACTTACCGAGGATGTATTGTGGCAAGGAATCTCTCAACCTCGAGGAGTAACCTTGAGAGGCGTCCCTACTCAAGGGGAGATCCTGGTGTGCAGCCTACTGTCATTTCAGGAGAGCTCCATGGGCCCTGGGCTGTCCACCATTTATGGAGTAAGATGATTGACCTCTAGTTATATTTGCACACCAGCTGTATTTCAGTTGGTGGACTCTCAGCAAGCCCTCCACAGCTGGAGCAAGTTGTGCAAGATAGCCCCTGGCTATTGTCTTGTTATCCATCTCCCCTGAGCTGGATGCAGCTATCATGACCAGATACCATCCATTACAGTCACCACTGGTGGTTATCACTTGAATAGGGTTACAGGAAATAAAGATCAGGTGGGAGGGGCAGCAGGAGCACCTAACCATCACAGTTAGGAAAGCAAAATAGGGGTTTCTGGCTTTGGGCACAAGTAGATGTGCAAGAAGGGAAGAGTCTAGAAAAGTCAAATGGGAAGGAGAGGGAGAGAGGGAGCTTTGTTCATTCCTCAGCAGGCTGGTGTGGTAGATGCCCAGGGTCCTTGGCTGCATACCTGTTGGCATGAAGTCTGCTGGAGGCAGGCAAAGGTGAATTGTAACAGCCAGCAGCAAACCTTGTAGCCCTCAGGAGTGCAAAGTGGGGATCTTTCTTGCACTCAAAGGGTCAGGCTTACATCTGTGTAGCTGCTTGGAAATCAGTGGATCTGTGGTGGTTTCACTTGGCTAGCACTGGGCTAGCAGCCAAACACAGCCACTTGCTCACTCCCTACACCCCCCTTCAAGGGGGTAGGGGAGAGAATGAAGGGGCAAGGGTAAGAAGGCTCATAGGTTGAGAGAAGAACAATTTAATAGTTGAAATAAAATTTAAAAATAATAATGAGATTATTATTAATAATAATAATAACAGTAATAAAATATTCAAATGAGTGATAACCAGTGCAATTGCTCACCCTCTGCAGACCAAGACCAGCCCATTCCCAGATAGTGATCCCAGAGGAGCAACGATCCCAAATTGAAAATGCAATCCCGGGAGAGCCAGAGCCTGAGCGAAAGCCAGAGAGAGGAAGAGAGGAAGAGCCCCTCATGAATCTCCTGCCCGTGGTGGGATAGGAGAAGGAATAGCCCATTGGCAGAGACAAATGCCAATTTAGCTAATTCATTTAAAAATTTCTCTCCCCCCCTTAGATCTTGCACTTGTAGACTAGCAAAACACAAAGTCCTTCAACTTCCAGCAACAAAATTAAAACATCGGTATATTACCAACGTCTTTCTCATAACAAATCCCAGCTGAAACCAAACCCCAGCAGCACTGTTCTAGCTCCTAAAAAGAAATCCAGATCTGTTCCAGCTAAAAACGAGAACAGGGTCACAAAGCAGCTGAGTCTGCTCGGGAGCCTGTAGAAGTCTTGAACAGAGCTCCCAGGGTTGGATGCATTTCTGCTAACTCTTCCTGCCTGCAAGTTCAGTTTCTTTTCTAAGCTGTTGGCCTCACCCCCATCTCCACACCGTGGAAGCAGATAGGGATATTTCAGCCCTCCTGAGAGAGGTGTCTGAGATAAGTGGACTTAAATCACCCTAAAGCAGCTCTGATTTCTCTCTGCTGATTACAGAGGGAATTTGACGACAGCCTTAGACCAGACACTAACTACAAAGCAGCCATGAGTCCAGGCTGTAGTCACGGTTCCTCTGCCCCCACTCTGGGCACTCAGTGTTTGTCCTGCCTTTTCTCTGAGAGCCCTAAACTGCTTTCTGAAAGTCTGTTTGCCAGTTTCCTGTGCTCTCCAAAAAAGCAGAAGGAAGGCTGCACAAGACAAGACTTCTCTGAACACAGGATGTTTTTCCACTGGAGGACACACAGATTTTCTATATTCCCCTTGGTCCCCGAGTAGGAGGCTGGTGGCTTTCCAAACATCTCCATAGCTGGATGAGTGTGCAAGAGGGAAAGATATCTTTCTCCTGGAGCCTCAGCAAGGCCAGCCTTGCATTGACAATTTTCAGGAGTTAATCAACCTGCCAAGACTTGGGCAGTGACTCAGAAGAGCAGGGAAAGGAGCATCCTATCATGATGTCCAGTGCATTTCACCAGAGGAGGTGCAGATACCATAAGCCAGGGCTGTCCAGAGTTGTTCCTCCCATGCCTGTCCTAGGAGTGAAGTCCCTTTCTGCCTTTCCACATGATCAGCACTCATAGCTCGCAGATGGGAAGTAGATACACAAGACAGCAAGCAGTGCTCATCCAAAAGTAGCTGTTATCCTGTGGAGTGGTGTCACCTTATTAAAATATTTTTATACTGCCTGCTGCCTCACTGCCCCACGACCCATCACAGCAATTTTTGCTTTGTGGAGCTTTGGGAGAGCAGATCCTTATCTCCATCACCACTTCAAGATAGAAAAAAACTTGGTCTCCTACCCCAGACCTCCTTTTGTCCCAGAGGTAATTCTGCATGGAGGCCTGGGGCCATTGGTACAGTTTGCAGAGCACAGGGTCTAGCAACTTCCACCTGAGACAACCTGCAGGTGAGCAGGTGAGTATCTCCTTCCATGTCTTGTGCTGACTCTGCTCCTGACCTTTCCCCATAAACATGTTTATTTTCCTTCTGGATGGACTTCAGAAGGGAGAACTGAAACTGTCCTTCAGAGTCAGGCAGTGATGCTGAGCTATCCTTAGAGGTGGGTCACAGTACAGCTCCTCTGTCCATCTCTGGCTTCATTGGCAGGAAAACTCCAACTCTCTGCAAGGCATGGAACAGAAGAGAGAAGATGAAAGAGGGAGAGAGAGGGAGCATTTCAGGCTTGTAATTCAGTTACAGCGCAGCAAATCGATTTGCTGCAGCTCAGAGGCCTGTTTGTTTTCACAGGAACAGAAGAATGAGTCGGATGATGGTGGTGCAACATGGCTCGAGCTTGCTGTCTGATCCCAAATGCAGCATAGGGCTGGGAGGGGAGGATGCTACACAAGCTCTTTCCCAGGTGCTGGCTTAAATCCAACCTGTTGCATCCTGCACTCATGTGTGGTTGGATTAATCTTACCAGGCAACATGCAACATTGGAAAAAAATCTGATTTCATTGAAGTGTTTTCTGGCTGCAAGGGTAGGAACCGCCTCCTGGGGATACAGTGCTGAATTTGGACACCTGAAACAGCCATTTTGATGACCTAGAAGAGGGAAAAGCTAATTGCAATGGCTGGTGGCTAAGCCGAAGGGACATGGCATCCAGTGTTAATGACTGCTTGCTTCAAGCTGCCTGAGAAAAACAAGAGAATCCAGGGAGAATATTTACCCAGAAGTACTGCAACAAGAGCAGGGAGAGAGAGAAAAAAGGAGGGGAAATGTGGGGCAGAGGGTTGGTTGTGCCCCCCAACAGCCCCTGTCCTTCAAAGAGGTAGATGGGCACCCATCAGCTCTCTTATATGTGATGCTAGCCCTGGCCACCAAGCTCCATCAGAAACAAATACAGTGGTCAGGACTGAGGACCCAGAATGACATCCCACACAATCTCCATTAACTCTCAAAACCTGTCCAAAACCTCAGGGATCTCCATCTGAAATTGCAGTGAAGTGCCTGGCATTGGGCAACCATACATCTGTCTGGGCTGTGGTGCTGAAGTCGTCTGTATGTTGTGTCCACTGCTATTGACAGTGGCCTCAAGAGTGATAAAGCCCAACAAGGGTGGACAAGGAGCAAAAATAATGCCAGAGCTGATGCACTGAGGGGTAAAAGGTACCAGGTGGTTGGATCTGGCTGAAAACCTCTGCCTCCACTCACTGCTGTTACCCTTCCCACTGGACACCTCTTTGGAAGGGGAAGCATGAAAACCAACTTCTTTCCTAGCCCTTCTTTAAGGCAGAAAGAAGATCCATCCTAATACCTTGATGGTCTTCAGCAGGGCTGACCCTATGAAGTAACACAGAGGACAGGGAGAAGAGGTACTGGGAGAGCTGCTCGAGAGCTCCTAAATGGCTCAGGACTGCTGGGGTCTGGAGGAACAGGCATAAGAGTTGCTTACCTGTGAGGAGCTTGAACATGTCCAAAGCCTGGAGCTATCTGACATTACTGGTCTATGAAAAGTGAGCAGCACAGAGGACTGAGGCAAAACACTGGAAGAAAGTGGGTGCTGCAGCTCCAGGTGGGGATTCAGCAG
>NW_010321412.1:26516-42301 GCF_000700745.2 Antrostomus carolinensis
AAGGAGGGGGTAGACCCTTAGAAGCTTGGTCCAGCATCCCACTGTGCTACCTGCAACTCAAAATCATCATTTTGAAGGTGCTTTTGAAAACAAGATAGTCAGAATGCCAGAAGAGTGCTAAACAAGGAAGCAGAAATGAGCTTCCTTTGGCTGAGCACTTCTTTTTTGTTTTTTCTTTTGGAGCCTTTATTATATTTCCAACATTGTAGTTAAGAATGGAAGCCTTTGCTTTGCAGGGACATGCTGCTGACCACCCTGCTGTTTTCAGTTTAATCTTGTCTCACATTTAACAGAGCCTTGAGGGGACTGGAGTAACCCGTAGACACCAAGTGCTGAAGATGGAAAAATGCAGAGGTACCCTATGGAGCTCTTAGAAACCAAGGATACAAGAGCGTGAGCTGTGTTTACTGCCCATCAGACTCAGCCTGTAGCCTGATGTCACCTAGTCCCAGGCAAAAAAAGAGTATTGTCTTCTGAGATGTATTGCACAAAACCTCTGTGACCCACGGTCAATGGAGGTAAAGCAGCCTACAACTCCAGAGTTGTTCTTTATTGTCACAGGTGACAATCAGAAGGCAGACCCTCTGGGACTTTGGCTGGAGACTATGGGGAAAAGTTTCCCAGAACAGGACATTTTGGGAGGCTGAAGGTGAAAAATAAAGCTCTTTCAGAGATGTCTGCTCTCTCTGAGTGTACCTGATGGCCTTTGCCTAGGTAACAGTCTTGATGAGAAACTTCTGAGACCTTCTTGTAGTGACCTGATGTTGCTTGGCCAAACTCTGTCCTGTGTCTCAGACAAAGGACACAGGGCTGGAGAAACACACAGTGAATTACACAGGATAATGTCCACACTTGGGAACCATCTGACAAGGTCATTCTGGATGTCACCTGTGGCACCAGAGGGACATGAGTCTCTGATGTTTACTTCCAGTGAAAGTCACGGCATTAGATTCCTTTAGCCAGAGGTTCATAGCTAAGGAAAGGGCTTTGGCTGCCTGGTTTCTGCTGCTGGTGACCTTAGGGATGGTCTCTACCCCTCTCTGATCTCTCTCTAATGCAGGGGGGCTGTCAATCATCCTATTGATGAGGCAAGGGTTGACCATTACACCATCACTCTCCAGCATTACCAAAGGGGAGCTGAGACCTACAAAGCATTTAAGAGATCCGTGGAGCTGCTCTCCTTTATCCGGTGGGATTGCTCAGATCTGACATTGGCAACCTGAACAGAAAGAGGAGAGGAGGATCAACCACTTTACCATCTCAAAGGCTGGGAGCCAGCATCTGGCTGCAAGCCCCCTCAGTGCCCCTCAGCTCTGCTGTCTACTGGTCCCTGCAGGTACGAGGTTTGGGATAACTGTGGTGGAGGGTTCCCTCTACTGGCCTGAAAACCCAGGATTTCAGTGCAGGGAGATGTCTATTTATGAGACTGAAAGTGGAGGGCTGGCTTTGGATGGCCCCCCACCTCCCCCCGCCTCAATATCCTGACTCCTGACCCTGTGCATCTTCCTTTTCCCTCAGCACTGAAGCTCTCTGTCCCCTTTCCCGAGGCTCTCCAGAGCCACCTATTCCCAATAATTCACACACACTTCTGTCTGATTTAGACACACCACTCTCCTCCCCATACAGGACAAATCCCACACATATAAAGAGGTCCCAGATAACAAAACATAACCCTCTCTCTGTGTGGTCACAATTCAGGTTTGGACCACATCCCTGGCAGCAGTTATGGACCCAACATGATGACCAGGAGAGCCCATGATGATCAGGAGAGCCACAGACAGTGGATCCCCAGGACCTGAGCACTCCTTCTTGCAGGAGGGACATTACCCTGCAGTCCTTTGTGCAGTGATCATTGGGTGCGTGTTTTAGGAAAGGAAAAGACCATGCAAAAGAGACCTATGTCTGTCTCCAGGAAACACTAATAAAGGAATGTATGAGTGAAAAAGGTATAAAAATGGGTGTTTAACTTTACTGGAAGGCACTTAATCAACACAAACACAAGCACCAGATCTTAGAGGTCAGAGATGACCTCTAAGACCAGGTCTTAGAGATGAGACCTGGTCATCTCAATGAGCTCATTGAGATGACCTCTCAATGACCAGCAGAAATAAAAGGGAAACTCCTCCCCTGAGATTGCTCCCCACTGTCTCTGCTCCATTTTTCCTCCCCCACACGAGCACCTCTTTCCTTCCCTCCTCCCTCTCCTTCCCTCTCCCCACCTCTGCCTCTATTACTATCAAAGTGAAATTTATGAAGAGCTTGAGGCATTGGCGATTTCCTGGATTTCAATATAACTTCTTGCAATCTTAAGTGAACAGCTTGGTTGCTTCTGCCTGTCAGAGAATTTAAATTGCAAATTGAATAGTGAAATGCAGCAGCCAAGGGTCTGTATCAGTGACTTTGGAGAGCGGAGATATCTCCTAGCAACTGGAGGGAGGGATGGAGGCCGCAGTAAATGCAGCTGTGAAGTAGCTGGATTTTGGGACACCCCTTGCTCCTTCGTGGCTGAGGAATAGTAGTTGTGAGATTCTAGGAAGGCTAATACTGGTGTTTTGCCTCTGATGGTGGTACCAACAGAAGCTGAAAGAGCAGGTACTATCACATCCCATCCGTACGTAGTGGTGTATCACATCTCCTTCTTAACCCCAGCTGAAGCCCAGCCTGGTGAAGCCTGAGAACAAGGTGTTGCAACATTAGGTTACTTCCCAAGGGAAATCACCAGCTTTGGTCTTAGCAGGTCTTACCTTGGCACTCAGGAAGGTAGGCACTATCCCGACACAATGAGGACTACGAGCTGGGTGAAACTCCCTGGCTCTTATAGAATCATAGAATGTTGTGAGTTGGAAGGACCCACAAGGATCATCCAGTCCAACTCCTGCCCCTGCACAGGACAATCCCAACATTCAGGCCATTTCCCTGAAGGTCTTGGCCAAATGCTTCTGGAATCTTGTCAGGCTTGGTGCCATGAGCACCTCCCTGGGGAGCCTGTTCCAGTGCTCCACCACCCTCTGGGTGCCTCAAGAACCTTTTCCTCATGGCCAACCTCACCCTCCCCTGCCACATCTTCCTGCCATTTCCTCTGCTCCTGGTGCTGGTGGCCAGAGAGAAGAGATCAGCACCTACCCCTCCTCTTCCCCTTGGGAGGAAGTTCTAGACTGTGATGAGATCTCCTCTCACAGAGGGACCTCCTCTTTTTACATGGGGTGCCAGATTAAATAATCCATTAGTGAGCTGGAGGATGAGGTTTATCAAGGAAATACTGAGGGTCCTGGGTTCAACCACCCTGAAGAAGGTTGGAAGCTTGCAAGGGGATCTATTTGCTTTCTAACCCACTTACAGTAAGTGACAGAAAAGTCAGAGCTGTCCCCAGAAATGCAGAGAAAAACAGCAAGTGGTGTCAGTCACAGGTTCATATGAGGGAAGTTCCAGCTGGAAATAAGGTCAAAATCTTCACAATTTTGCTAAGCACCAGGACTAGAGTCCACACAGGTGGTGCAAAGTCCACATGGGAAAACTTTAAAACTCATGTGCACAAGGTCTCTAGCTGCCTAGTCCAGCATTGAAGTCATCCCTGCTTTGAGCTGGAAGTTGAACTAGAGACCTCTAGAGATCTCTTTCAAACAATGCTTTCAAATTCCATCCAGTGCCTCTTTTTTTTTCTTAAAGATGCTGAAAACTGACTTCAATACTGCCAGAAATTAGAACAGAGAAGGGTACTGAGCAATTACTTAAGCTTCCCTCTGTCCCTGGCAGATTGAGAGACATCCAAACTGGTGCTGTCACCTACTTACTGGAGCTTTTCTTGTCTCTTCAGGTAGGGAAACTCCACATCCCCCATAGACAGTTTGTTCCAGCACTTCCTTGTCTTTGCTGTTGGAAATTGTTTTCTAGTCTTGCCTAAATGAGCTTCAGTAAACTTTAAAGCTACAATGATGACAGTTGGCTTAAGCTTATTGCTTAAGAACACAAACCTTCAGCGCAACTACCATTGAAAGGCACAGTAAACTCTAATATCTTGCATCAGCAAGTTCCACCAGTCTGTTGTGCTCTGTTTTAAAAGTACTAATAGCTCTTAATGAAGAATCAAAAAGGCCAAGGGGGAAGCAATTCTCCTTGTGTGCTCTTCTGGATTACAACCCCTAAAACTCGCATGGAAAAGTCACTACTGAGGTCTACCTCATACTAGATATCTCGTTGCAGAAACAGAGCTCTGTGACTCAGTAAACTTTCTTTGATGCCCTGTGGTCGTGACATCTTTCCCATGTAGGTGCAACAGGTGAGATTTATCAGAGCTTTTTTCCTGTAGAACCTATTAAAGGAGAGAAATATGCATTGTCTAGGAGCTGCTCATCTCATCTTTTCCATGTATCCATTTCCAGATGAGATGGATTGCTCCGTAATAGTGGAGCAATAATTCCTCCCTAAAAAGGGATGAAGAAGACTGACTTGGAGGAAGATGCCTGCAGTGTTGATTTCTAAGGTTTAGTAAAATGAACCCCAGCCCACATACTCCACATAGGTGGCAAAGAGGTGGTCATAGAGGAGTGACCACAGCAGTGTGGGCTGTGGGTGTAGGAGCTCTAGGAGCTCACAAGAAAAGTCCTGATAGAGTACTTGGAGCCAATGGGAAATACTGTTTTTGAGAAATACTATAATTAGTAGAGAGGATTTGTTTCCACTGAGGCTGTGCTGAAGCAATTCTTTGGTGTGCTATTCAGAGGACTACTCAGTGCAAATACAATGTGTTCCTGAGCAGAATTGGCCAAGGAAACATATGCAAGGTATTTTTGGGTGGGAGTCTATGGCCAGCAGGCACTAAAAACACCATACAAGGCTATTCAGGGAGTCTGTGAAAGTCAGAGTATTAAATGTATTTCTGTAGTGTTCCAGAATAGTGCTCTAACCCCAAATCATCTCCCCCATCATTAAAAAACTTCATAGGCTGTGACTTAGAAGGAGCAGGGATTTTTATATGTTCATCCCTCATCTCCATGGGTACAACAGTATTTGTCACCTGGCCTAAAATGCTGTCATGAGTTCAGCTGCTAGGAACCAGTGAGCTTCACCCCAGAATCAACTGCAATTTCCTAGTTGGTGCACAATCCACTTAAATCCCACACTTCCTTTTGAAGGGTGTTGACATTTACTCAGCTGCTTGTCAAATGTCTGGAGATGTTAACATCTCAAACAAGAGCTGTTGCCATTAAAGGGACACAGACTATTGCAAAGAAGGGTAGTTAACATGACTCTGGGAGAGGTGTCTGAGGAGAGGATATTTTCTGTGTGCTTGCATTTCCCTCCAGCTCACAAGGAAACAGTTGGTGCCACAGTAGCACATTGCACATCAGATGGCAGAGGAGTTTTTTGGGATAAGCAGAGAACATTTAGATGGGGAAAACCAACAGAGATGTGGAAAAAGCCTTGTCTCTGTCATTGAAGAGACATGCTCATTTTCTGAAAGAAGTATCAATGACACTTGGATTTGGCTCAGCTAGTCAGCATTTGGGTACCTAATCAGAGCTCCTAAATGGGAGAGGAACAGATGTTTCCAGGAATCAAGCATCTTCGCTACTTCAGGATGAACTGGGTTGTCTCCTCATGGTGTAACCCTTAGGACCTAAGGTCTTTGTGCTCTTCAGTTCCTATGATGAGAATACTGTTACTGTGATTTCTCCATTGAGCCTGGACCTTGGGCTGTTTTTTTATCATCTATGAACATCTCCAGTTGAGAGAGCTCTTGACACTGTTCTCCATGAACTGTCTCCACATAAATTACATACCTATCCCCAGGAAGTCCAGTCCCTAAGCCTGATCCTTCAAGCCCCACAGCAGCCTGAGGGCAGTGGAGCAACATCTAGGGGAGTTTTAGAGACCTTGGCATGGACCCCACCATAGCAGGGGTTTTGACATCTAAACCAGATGCTGAGCATACAGCCCACAGTGTCCATAACTGTGGCACCATTGAGGAGGTTTGTGCAGACATGGGCAGAGCTATATGTTTGGGCTGGAGTTTCAGAGCCCTGTGATTTTAAATCCCCTATGTCTCATTTTCCACGACCCAACAGCTAACAGGGGGGTTCTTTCCCTGCAGGCTGAGGTTAATTGGCTTGTGCTTTTAAGAGGATAAAGCTGCGGAGACTCGGAGTCAGGGCTGTTCTCCAGATTTCCATTATAATCTACATTGCAGGAAAATAGCTTTCCTGATCAAATCATCTGTCCTCTCACTACAGAGGATAAAAAGCTGGTGATGTGGGAAATGTGCAGAGTGGGAAATCTGCAGAGTGTCTGTGTATGACCTTGCTGGGCAGAGGAGGAAGAAGAAGCAAAGACTTTTCTTTGCTGTAAGAAAGCATGAGCGAAGTGCATGAAGGCACCCTGCCCTTGTCCAGTGTCCTGGGAGGGAAAGGAGGGGACACTTGGAGTGGTTGATCCACAGCAGCACAAGTGGTATTAAGGCCATTTCTGAGCCTGGTGTTGTGCATCTCTTGAGAATTAAATGGGGGAACAAGCTGGTGTATGGGACTGGGAATTCACTGTGAAATGATGAGAGTCCTGAAACAAAGCCCAAAAAATGGTAGGATTTGTCTCACTCCTGGCCCTTGGGAATTGGCTGAGTCTTGTCCAAGACAAAGCCAGGTTTCAAATACCTGTGGGAGGGAGGGAGAGAAAGAGAGACTCTGGCAAGCAAGAAGTGGTGTTGGCACTTCCCCCAGAGCCAGAACTGCTTGTCTCAAGGCTCTGTAGCTCATTCTCCAGAAAGCCTGGAGGATCACCATTGCTTTCAGGAGTGATGGTTATTTCACAAAAGAAGCAGCTACCCAAAGGTAAACCAAGTGTGAGAAGAAGGACTGGGAATAAGTAAAAAAGCTAATCTGGGACACAGAGAATGTTTCACCTCCTCATTCCCCACCTGTGCAAAGTGAACAATGAGATTTATTTTCCAGATATGTCTGTTTCAAACTCTTTATTTTGCTCCTGGTCAGCACCTAACTCACTAGCCAACCTTCATCCCAGCAGAAATTGCAAGGAAATTTTTTTTCATACCCACTCAAACCACTTCTGGTGCTTTCAGCTCCCATCTCTAGAGATGTTTACTAGTATACTTGGCCTTGCACACTCAACATCTGGACATCCACAAGGATTCCCATCCCAGACCCAGCTCTCACAAGCACACAGCTTCTCAGCTGTACCTTCTATACAGCAAGGTCTTGTGGCGCAGAAAGTAGGTGTGGGTAACATTCAAAGCACTTCACCTAATCATTTTGGCTGTCCCAAAAATTCCTTTTTTGGGGCAGTTCTAGTAATGAGACCACAAAAAAACCCCCAAAATCCCAACTCTTCACAACCAGACAAAATCAAAACATTTTAAAATGCAAAGCTGGTAGTGGAGTTGCTTGACTGCTTGGGGTTTTTTTTCCAGTACCAGTTGTGATGGCTGCCACCTATTTTCCACAGAAAAATAGGAGTGACTTGCAATCTTCAAGTCCTTGGCAACAAAAATGTATGACCTTATCACCTCTCTTGAGATGGCCCCAGAAAACACAAGGAGTTCTAGAAGCATTTTCATTGTGCTGAGGCTGGGAGCAGAGAGGAGCTGACTTTGAGCTGCAAGGCTGAAGCACCTTCCCCTGAAGTTTCCTTTTCCTTTTCCACCTTTGCCTTTCTCCTGCAGCCTTTACCTGACACACCTGAAACTGTGCAAATCAACACCAAGACTGACAAACATTTTGCCACGTACTATAGGTACAAACACAAAGCAGTGTGTCCCTTCCTGAGCATCCATCCCACTATCACCTCTTGACGCTCAAAAACAGTTGCTTATCTCACGTCTACAGCTCAGCACTTCAACTTCAGGGAACTGAAATCCAAAGACCTATTCTACCCCTCTCTCCATCCAAGGATTGGAAGGAAAAACAAATTCTGAGATTTCTCACTCTCATGCAGCCATATATTCCCACTGCTAGGCTTCTACCCATAAAGATTGCAAGATGTGTGTCACAGGGGTGATTTGTAAGAGAAGAGAGGATGTTTGCCTATGGTAAATTACAGTCTGCTTCTCTGTGTTCTCCTGAAATGTCAATTACTGAGCTATTCTTTTATTTCTAGCTTTCCTATAGGTTTTTCTCATTTAGACAATGAGCACCACAGTTCAAGTTTTTTCCTGGGTATCTTAAGGTTTTATACGACCCTCATTTTATCTCCGTGCTTTATACTCTGCATGTGTGTGTTTCTCTCTCTGTATTCACATTTTTTGCTTTAAGTTATTATACAGCATCTTCCTCTTGACTAAATTGCTTCTGCAGCTACAGTGGAGGCTGTTTGGGTTCAGGAATAGGACTACAAGCTTTCTGAAATGTTGCAGCTCTTCCTTCCCCTGCAAGATACATCACTTTCTGACCTGAACTGCCAACACTCTGATTAGGAAAAGTAGTCAGTGGCTGAGAAGGAGGATTTAGAGAGCAAACATTGACATGTAAGTTTAAGGCTGGTGTGTATTGCACAGGCAAAGAGAAATGGTATATCAGCCTTGGTTACACTGTACAGATGTGGCTGCAGAGACTAACAGAGCAGAGGAGTGTTGCACACCCAACAGGGAAAACTCTTTGCCTGTTCACTAAGACTGAGGCAGAATTTATAGCAATTAAGAAAGTCCTTTTATCAGTTTCCCATCCTGTAAAATTGCTTCTTTCTTCTGGCTGAGCAAGCTTAATAATCACCTCTGGAGTCTAGGTCAACCATAAGGTCAAGAAAGTCTAATATGCTTGACATGTCCAAGCCTAGCCTGATAGGTTTTTAAATGCTCATTTTCTCTTCCTTAGTCCCTTTAGCATTCCACAAAGGACTATAATCATCAGGATTCTCCACTGTCATACTCAGTTTTGCATCATTTCCATGCAGAGTTTACAAAAAAGAATGTATAATTTTTGTCCAAGAAATGGACTTGTTCTGATTATAGTGATGCTTAACAATCTCTGCTCTGTCTGTGTTGGAGCATAACTCTGACCATAGCACATCTTGGCCAGTTTCCTAACATTGTTGTTTGAGATAATATTTATGACTGAGTTTAGCAAGTTATGCATTTTCTTATCTTTCCATGTGACTATAAATGCCAGTATTTGGAGTCAATCCAGCAGAATCCCAGGATGATTTGTCAAAAAACAGGTCAACAAGAGAATATGGGAAAGGAAAAGGTGATGGCAATGACAACAATATGTAATTTCTTTCTATGTTCAATAACTTCCAGGCATTGCAAGCTCTGAATTGTGGAGTCCAGAAAGAAATGAAACAGTTGACATTAAAAAATGACCTGTGTACACTGGGTCGTAGTGGGAAATCTCTTTGCCCTGCTGTCTTCCTCTTCATAGGACCTGTAGAAGCACAGAAGACTAGAAATGAGCTCAGTAAATGATACTTAATATTCATGAAACATATTCTTCAAATACAGATGGATTTCTCATTAGCTGTAGACTGCTGAAGTCATTTTGGAGGCAGTGCTGAAATCCAAACAAACCTGGGACGTTCTTCATAATTATCTGTTATCAGGAGTGGTGACCTGGTCTTCAGTCATAACAAGATGAGGATTTCAGCAGCATGAAGTACAGTCATGATGGAAGGACTGGGCAGCAGTTAAGAGTACAGGTTGCTCTGACTTGTTATGCAAACTTCAGGATATTGGTAAATTATGCTCCTTATTTGCCCCACCAGCAAAGTGGGAACAGCAGCACAGAATGATCAGAAATATTGGAGAACTTTGCAACTACCAAGTGCAAAATGCTTTGAGATCCTGTGGTGAAAGAAATGGCAAATGAGTAAAACATCTTCCTCACTAAACTCCTTAGCCATGGTAATTCTACACGGTCATCATTCACAGGAAGAATGTTTTATTTAGGAGGGAATAATCACATCTTGCTGCCAAAACATGAAATCCAATTATGTTGTGAACTAAAGGCAGTTTTAAAGGGTTTATCATTTCTCAGCTTTATCCTGATCAGCTGCGAAAGCGGGTTTTCTTCCTTTCTTTCTTTCACTTTTGAAAGGACTTAGTATCTTCTTTTCCCTTTTCCATTCTCCCCAAGTGCCAAATTTATCTTCTGTATGACAGACTTAACAGTTAGGCTTTGCTTTAGATTTTCCCTCACACCTTCAATATTTCCCCATAAAAAACAAGACAAACATGTTAGCCTTGCTCTGGCTTTATTGTTTTCCATTGACTATGAAATGTAAAACCATGGGAGTGCTGAAAAAGGGGTTTTCTGCCTGCTTCTTCCTCTTGAACAAGTTCTGTTGGTAGACTTTGGGTCTAGTTTTTGCAAAATATCTATCCATGGGGAAACTACTTTCTTAAGGTAGTCATTTAAAGTTGTGATGCTTCCTTTACTTTCCCCTATTTCCTTCATCCTTTCCCTTCCCCTTTTCTTTTTTTTCTTCTCTGTTGAACAATAAATACTGTAGCTACCTACATATGGAAACAAAGAGCCTTTGTGGTGTCTCAAGCTCCGCTCTTTCCATGACATTAAAATGGAAGGACAAAACTAAAGGATCAGCAAGACTGTAAATTTGAAGGCAGAAGAATTGGGCATCTTCCTGTTACTACCACAGGATTTTCCTACAGGCAGAGCTTTGAGAAACATATCAGTGAGGAGAGGTGCTCCCAAAAATGAGACAAGAAGGGATATGGGGTGAGGGTGGGATTTGGTATAAGTCTGCTGCTTCTAAGAAGTCTGTTTCAGATTTGAATAGAAAAATATCTTTCCCATGTTAGTAGAGGATACAGCAAGAAACAGTTGTTTTAAAGAACAGTGAGGGTGGCTCACAAGAAGAATCTTCCTTCTGGGACACTGGAGTGTTTAGAGATTGCCTGGGAGGTGGTGACAGTAGGTAGAGCTGCCACTCTTGAAAGACTAAAGATGTGCATCTGTCAGGAACTAATTAGGTGGAAATGACCCTGCTTTGCTATCTCTCAACCTCTTTGCAGCCCTAATTTTCACTGACTGGGGAAGTCCCTCGCTGGGTGAAGTCTCTCTATATAAGCCCTCGTCTATGCAGATTGTAAACCTTCCTGTGCAAGTCCTACCCCACCCTCCCCTTGCACAGTGACTCTGTCCTGGAACTGTACGGTCTTTTTTGCTGGTTGAAGACCACATCATTGTCAAATATATAACAGTTGAGTCTGTGTTGAAACAGTGATCCCTCTACTTTCTCTTCATGTCTTCATCAATGGTGACACTCTCAATGAGGTTCAGGATCAGGTCAGGAGTGCAAATTAATGCCATAACATTCATGGTTATAGGCAGCAGTAGGAGACCCTGAGAAACAGATATATCAGTATGTACAGACTGGACATTTGACAACTTTCACATGAATATTGTTTCTTGTGGAGTTAGTCTTTGTTTTCCCATAGAATAAAATGAAGAGCTCTTGAAACCCAAACAGGATTCAGATCCCAGTGTTCAGAACCCAGAACTATTGAAGAGTCTCCTCTGTCTTCATAGAATCATAGAATGGTTTGAGTTGTAAGGGACCTTAAAGATCATCCAGTTCCAACCCCCCTGCCATCAGCAGGGACACCTTCCACTAGACCAGGTTGCTCAAAGCCTCATCCAGCCTGGCCTTCAACACTTCCAGGGAGGAGCAGCCACAACTTCCTTGGGCAACCTGTTCCAGTGTCTGACCACCCTCACAATGAAGAACTTCTTCCTAATATCTAATCTAAACCTCCCCTCTTTCAACTTAAACCCGTTTCCCCTTGTCTTGTCATTAACTGCATTTATGAAAGGTCCTTCCCCATCTTTCCTGTAGCCCCTTCAGGTATTGGAAGGCCGCTATAAGATCTCCCCGGAGCCTTCTCTTTTCCAGGCTGAACAGCCCCAACTCTCTCAGCCTGTCCTCAAAGGAGAGGTGCTCCAGCCCTCGGATCATCCTCATGGCCCTCCTCTGGACTTTTTCTAGCTGCTCCAGGTCTCTCTCATCTTCAGCAATAGAGATGTCTGTCTACTCCTGCCCCTGTCATTGCAGTAGCCCTAGTCTGGATCCTATGACAGTTGGAAAGCTCAAGATGGATAAGCTCCAAGCCTCTCCTCCCTGAGTCCTTGATTCATTAGTGAATGTCTGAAAAGCGCTTTGGAGCTTGAGTGCTAAGTGGTATTATTATTATGAGAGACCTTTCATATGAATCTTGATTAAAAAAGATAATTGTTACCTTTCATTCTTTTTTTTTTTTTTTTTTTTTAAACAGACGAATCTCTAGAGAATGGTAACTGGCTTCACCCAGAAGTAGAAAGGAAGAACTGGATGTGATACTGACTCAGGAAGGTGATGGTGTAGTCCTGATGTGTAACACTAAGAATGGAAAGAAGGGGAAAACATGATGGGGGCTTCTGTTTGCCAATATCAAAAGGATGTAACAGAATTTATGGAACAGAGCTTCTACTGTATGCACCTCTGGGCCATTTCAGTTCCTTTTATATGAAATAAAGGAAATAATTTGTTCTTTTTTTGGCATTCTATTCGACTGCCCTCTCACAAATATTATGTCCCAGAGGCCCTGGGTTATCCTGTCTGACACTCAGAAGGGCAGGGATGTCTCGTATGTCTTGTTCCCTATCAGTCAGCCTTACGTGGATGCCTTTCATGCCCTGGGTCACCTCACATGGCACTGGATGCCTATGGGCAGACAACTTTATCAGTCCCAGGATGCTTAGACAGCAGAGATGGGATTCAGGTGGGTAAATGTAGGGGTCTTTTGTTGTTTCAGATAAATACTGAGGCATAGCCCACCTGGCCTCCAGTTGCCATTGCAGAAGGACAAAGACTTTGAAGTCCTGCTTCGTATCTGCCAGCTCTGTCCTAGTGAATTGAAGACCTTCAGTCACATCAAATGGTCAGAGTTCAGGGAAGTGTCCACCTTAATCTGGAGTAAATGTCTGTTTTGGTCAGTGAACCTGCAATGAATGTCTTGGCCAAACATCCACTGGCTATAAGGAGACAGTCAGACCTGGAAGATAAGCAGATACCCACTGGAGAGCTGCAGCCAGGTGTCAGCTAGATGAAGATTGCCTGCCCATAAAAAGTAAAGATGAAGGTTCTTATAGGGCACCATCCAATTCCCCTGTAACACATTGGGGAATAAGTCTGACTGGTCAGGTTTAGTTGCGTCCAGCTCTTGTCTGACTCCACATCATGGTCTTCTCTATCCCAAAGAAGATTTCCATGGAAAGAAAGCAAAAGAAAGTGACCCAAACAGGAGTCATGATGCTCTTTGCACTGATTCCATTCTGTGGGGACCGAGACTCTCAGTAATCCAGTCTCCTGCAAGATACATGTAGCTTATCTTGGGACCACAGAAGTAGCCATGCCTCAGTTGGCCCTAAGTCACGGTGGAGAAGACAGCAAGACACAGTGCAAAATTAATGTTTAAACACAGAGGGAAAGATCAAGCTTTCTTCTGGAGCCCTAGAGCCACTCTTACCCTATACTGTTAACAGCAGTATTGCCCTCCCTCTCCTCAGCTTCATTTCCCCTCTGATGGTTTCACCAGGTTAGCGCTCGCCTTTCAACCTTCCCTATGGAAGCAAGAAGCAAAGTCAAAAACCTTCTTCATCTCCCATTGATCATTTCTGCCCAGACCCTTTCACTTTGGGTTAATGGGGCCCAGAGATGCTCATTTTGCACAGCTGTCCTCTCAGAATGAATATCATTTACACAGACCAAAGATATTACTCTCACAAAATAAATTTGCTAAACTGCTATTGCCCTATCTTCCTATTTTTATCGAGCTGGGGTTGCATTAACATTAATGAGATGTTAAAGGAGAAGGGGAAAAAAAAAAAAGAAAGAAAAAAGGTCTTCCTAAGTAAATAATAACTATTCAGTCACAATTCAGAGGAAAATTATGGCTCTTTTACACATTTGAATCTTTCCACTGGGTTTTGCTTTTCATTTTGCAAAATTGTGTGCAAATGATGGAAGTCCATACATATATATGAATGTGCACTGCAAAGTTGAAATGTTTTCTTAGCCTGAAAATGATTTCTTCTTTTAGTGAGTCTGTATCTTGATTCTTACTCTTATTCCTTTTCTCTCTGTGCAATGCTGGTGAGGGCAAACACTTCTTTCTTCCAGGGACCAGCCTGGGTTCTCTGGGACAAAGAAGACATTTCATGACTCAGTGAACTGCCTGCAGGGACCACATAGAAATACCTGGTCTATAGAAGAATTCCCTCCAAAAATCCAGGTCCCATTGCGCTGGGACTTTTATTAAGATTGGAAAATGGTAGCACAATACATCCTCAGGGTTTCTTTAGTTATGCAGGGTCTTGTGGCACATGGGTCTTTCCAGCAGTCTCCTTCCAGGGACACTTAAGACACTGGTAGTGGAAGGTTTCCCAGCCCTATTAAGCATCCACAGCCCTACAGCTTTCACCTGAGATCCCACTCTTCAACAGGCTCAGCTCCCTCTGCCAACACTGACATACATGCTTGGCCCTGCTAGGACAGTGGGAGCTCTTCCAGCCCTCAGAGTCCTTCACTGCCTTCTTCTGATGTAGTCAATATTACACAGCATCCTTAGGAAATTGGAGGAAACACTGTAGGCAAAGTGCAAGGCTGGGCTTGCAAGTCAGGAAGTCTGTTTCTGAGGCCAAAATCCCTTGTTTGGTCCTGGCTCCTTGGACATAACAATGCACAGGGCAGCTCTTCCACCATTCACTTGAACTCCATCAACATTAATTATCCTCATCGATGGGGCTGCACAGGGCAACTGCTTAGCTTTGCCCATGCCCACTGCAGGTCATGCTTGGCAGTCAGTGTTCAGGCTGTCATTCTGGGCTAGGAAAGCTTGGTTTTATTTTCAGTCTACATAGCTATTTCCCTGCTGTTTTCCTTTCTTGTTCCTCCAGGTTCACAATCAACTGCAAAATACACGGCTTACATGAAGTAGCAAAAAGTACAGGTGCAAACAGAAAATTATAAGTTGCTTGGACTTTCTTGATAAACAACCTGAAGGGGAGTTATTCCTATGTTATGGTTGGGCTCAGCTTGTGCATGTCACGCAGGGGACCTGACAAGTTGTTATGAGAGTGGGCAGCCAAAGCTCTAATGCTAACCCTTCCCACTTCAGAAAAACAGGCTGACAGCACTTGATCTAAGGGAGAACTCTGCTGAGACAGACATCTCAATGATATTTCTGTGCTTGTTTCTGTAAAACACTAGTATATGTTGGCTTGCTCAAAAATAAACAACACTTTGTAAGGAAGTTCAAGCTGGGATTTCTCCTTCTCTGAGGGAAAAAAACCCTAAACACAAAACCCCCAAATCTCAGGGCAAAGGCTGTCATAGGAAAATAAACATACTCTTCTTCTCTTGCAACAAGAATACACCTTCTTCAAGCATCACCCAAGATGACAACAGGTCCAGACCCTCTCCCCTCTGGGAGAATGGATGTCCTGGTTTCAGCTGGGATAGAATTTTTTTCTTCTTCTTAGTAGTTAGAACAGAACTGTGTTTTGGATTTAGAATGGGATTTGGTATGAGAACTATATTGATAATATACTGATGTTTTCAGTTGCTGCTAAGAAATCAAGGACTTTTCAACTTCCCATGCTTTGCTAGTCTGCAGGTTCACAAGAAGCTGAGAGGGAGCGTATCCAGAGCAGTGGACCCAAATTGGCCAACAGGTTATTTCATATCATGCACATTATGCTCAGTATATAGATGAGGGTTGACTGGGAAGCTTGGTTACTCTTCCAGGATTTCAGGGCATTGGTCAGTGGATGGTGAGCAGTTGC
>NW_010321413.1:0-8489 GCF_000700745.2 Antrostomus carolinensis
CCAGGAGAAACTTCACTTCCATCAAACAACACCCATTGCCAGGGATGAACCATCCCCTGGATCCAAACGCACCGCACACGTTGAATTTCCAGCATTTTGGAGCCACACGGCACCTTCACCTCCCCCAATGGAAGGACAAGGACTGTGACATCCCCTTATCATGTAAATATGGTTTATTCACCACCCCAGGGTACAAAGCAGGCAGCACCAGTGTGGAGCTCCACCAACCAGCCAACCCCACCACCGCTGCAGTGATTGACACGTGTCCATCAGATGGTGACAAAGCCATGGGAATGATGAGGTCTGGGGTCAGAAATGTCCGAAATAAAACTCTGGGCATGAAATGGAGTTTTTAGATCTGAGTTCAACAGAGGTTGCAAATGGAGAGCGTGCCCAGGTGAGCATCCATGCTCTGGGATTACTGGAGACACCAGGATGTTCCTCATCACAAAGTCTCTTGTTGTAGAGTAAAATAAAAATGTCATTTTTCTCCCTTGGCAGGAATTTGGTCTGGGCGTTTGCTTTGGCGGGGTGGGGGGAAGGGGGGGAAGGCATGAAGGAAAGTCCTGGGAGTTTTCTCTTCCAAAAATCCAAATTTTCCAAGGGAAATGCCAAACAAATGAGCATTTTGGTGCTGAGGTCAAAGTCTGACCTGCCTGCAATGGCTGGGTCGGAGCCAAGAGGTGAGGAAGCTCCTCTCTGAGCCTGTAGTAGGGCTGGGATCACTGTCCCATCCTTTCCCAGGACAGCTATGGATAGTGTCAGCATCTTCCCCCACTTTGCTCCTTCATGAGCCAGCTCCCCACTGCACGAAGGGAAAGTCCAGCGTGGCTGGTCCTGGTTTTATAGCAAAAAGCACCAAAATTGGGCTTGTGAAGGCATTCACATCCATCCTTGTTCTCCTTTACATGACCTCTTCTTGGGCTCTCCTGTCCTCGTACAACCCACAGCACAGGAAACTACAGAGGAGCTCGGACCTTGGAAGTCCCCATCCCCATGAGATGTTTCTCCTTCAAGCTTCCAACAAGCAAAACCAGTCAGAGAAGGAAAAAAAAACCCCAAAGAAATCAAGTTTCTGATGCTGCTGCAAGTGCTGGGACATGGTGGGAGCATTGCAGGTGTGACAGCCGGGAGGGAAAGGGGTGCAGGGAGAGAAAGAGGAGAGCTCATCTCCTGAAATCCTCAGAGGCAGCTTGAGCACCAGCATGAAAATCCCGTTATCCCTGGTGTGGGTGGGTGGCTGCTCGGGGACCCCAGGTGGGAGCAGGCAGCAGGAGAGAAGGACTTCAAAGTGAGGAGGCTGCGACAGATTCGATTAAAAGCACAGAATGCTTTTTGGATTAAGAAAAAGGATTGTTTCCATTTCTAATCATCTAAAAATAAACCCCACGGGCAAACACAGGGGGAAGATGCACGGGCAGCGGGAACTGCTCCGCGCCGGCTGCTCTCCGCTGGGCTGTGGCTCTTTACACCGGGTGAGGATCCAGCCTCCCAGTGACTCCAGTAGATTGGGATTCCCATAATAGATGGTTCAGGTTCATTTGAGTTTGGAGGATGCTCGTGTCTTGATGTAAAATGATGCTTTTTCTTTTTTTTAATACCTCTGCAATTTAGCCCAATGGGTCTGGTGGCTTCATGCCCATCACATCATCTTCCCATTACCTGCATCCCTCCCTCTGCTCCTCGTCCCCTCCCTCACCTTCTCCTCCACTTCAATTCCTGATGCAAATCACATCCCCTCCTTGAAACCATTTCATTTTGTAACATAAAGGTCTTATAATCTAAACAGCGTAAACATTTCCAGCTGATTTCCTTTTAAAACCGAAACCGCAATCCCAGGAGAGCCAGAGCCCGAGTGAAAACCAGAGAGAGCAAGAGAGGAAGAGCCCCTCATGAATCTCCTGCCCATGGGGGACAGGAGATGGAACAGCCCCTTGGCAGAGCTCAATGACCATGAAGCTGATTCAGTTCAATATTCCTCACCCCCTGAGATCCTGAAGATCAGCAAAACACAAGGTCCTTCAACTTCCAGTGACAAATGCAAACATCAGTGTGGTATTGATGTTCTTCTCCTAACAAATCCCAGCTGAACCCAAACCCCAGCTTTCAGTTAGAGCTGCTGAAAAGAACCCAGCTCTGGCCCAGCTCAGCACCAGGACAACTAGGCACCTGGATTCCTCCACCACAAAGATGGACACACATTCTCTGTCCTGTTATCAAGGGGCCTGAGACAGAGCACAAGCTTTTCACCCTGACCCACTGCAATCTCCAGCCTCCTTGTCATGAAACGTGGCTCCATCGCTGCACCCAGCAGCTTCTCCACCAATTAATTTCACTCGAAACACAGCTCCCTTTTACATTTCCAACAGGATTTTCTTTGACTCCACCTCGGAGCTGCTCCCGGCACTGCAAACCCTCCAAAGAACAGCGATTACATCCTGTGAATTAATGCAAACCTGCCTTATTACTCCAGGGAAGGATTTCCAACAAGCCCAGCGCCGATGCCAAGGGCATGTCAGCATGGGGAGATGAAGGCAAGTGCAGAGCTGCTTTCAAGAGCTGCCTCACCTCCCTGTCCGCCCAGCCTGCGGCACAGCGCTGGCACACTTACCCAGACATGGTCTGCATGAGGATGCTCATAACGCTCTTCAGGATTTGGGATGGGAAAGGAGGTGCTTTGGGAGGTGACCATCCCCAGCACCTTGGGGATGCCACCCATATCCTGGGCTGCACCCAGAGCAGCGTGGGCAGCAGGTCAAGGGAGGGGATTCTGCCCCTCTGCTCCGCTCTCCTCAGACCCCACCTGCAGTGCTGCCTCCAGTGCTGGGGCCACCAACAGCAGAAGGACATGGAGCTACTGGAGCCAGTGCAGAGGAGGCCACCAGGATGATGCGAGGGCTGGAGCAGCTCTGCTGTGAGGACAGGCTGAGAGAGTTGGGGCTGTTCAGCCTGGAGAAGAGAAGGCTCCGGGGAGACCTTATTGCACCTTTTAATACTTAAAGTGTCTTGTAGGAAAGATGGGGACAGACTTTTTAGCAGAGCTGTAGTGACAGGACAAGGGGTGATGGCTTTAAACTAAAAGAGGGAGATTCAGACTATCTAAGGAAGAAATTGTTTACACTGAGGGTGGTGAGACACTGGCCCAGGTTGCCCAGAGAGTTGGTAGAAGCCCCATCCCTGGAAACATTCAAGGTCAGGTTGGACGAGGCTCTGAGCAACCTGATCTGGTTGAAGATGTCCCTGCTCACTGGAGGGGGTTGGACTAGATGGTCTTGAAAGGTCCCTTCCAACCCAAACCACTTGGTGATTCCAGGACCTCTCCTCCCTACCAGAGGGATGTGTGGGGACTAGTGGTGCCTGGTGCTTACCAAAGTCTCTACCATATTTGGTTTGTAGTTGCGGAGGGTCTTTGCAGCATAGAAAACATCTGCCATGTTGTGACACTTGATCATCTCCAGGATCATGGTGGAGGCACAGAAGGTGCCACTCCGGCCACCTCCATTCCTAGTGAGAGAAACACAGGTGTTGGTGGTGAGAAGATGGCATCAGAGCACCTTCCTGCATCCTCTAATTCCCGCCTTTCTCCATCCATCCATCCCTGCAACCCAGGAGATGTCCCAGAGCAGGGGCTCACACCCCAGAATCCCCCCAGACTGGGGGAGCTGAACCAGACCCAGGTGGTGGCAGGAGCTGTGATCCTGCCCTCCAGTCCTCACAAGAGCCATAATAGAGCAAGAAAACACTTTTTTGGACCATCAGGGCTGGATGTCAGACACCTGGGCTCAGCTTCTAGCCCTGCCATGAATCGATTCCTCACATGACCTTGGAGAAGCCACTTTGTCCCTCTGCCACCCTCTTCCCACCTGCAGGGTGACCCCAGGCCAATGACCTGTTGGGTAGCACTGGCCAGAGGAACCATCCCACATTTCACCCAGGGTAGAGCTCACCAGGAACGTCCCCCAATTCTGGGCTGAAACCACCCCACACCACCATGTCTGACCCCTGGCAGCCAAGGGGACCAGGGAGAGGAAGAGAGGCCACGACCCCAGCGTTTTATAAAGCATGTTCTCCAGTTCTCCTTTGGCTAATGAAGATGGACAAGGCTGTAATTAATTTTTAATTAAAGGCATGCCTGGTGTCTCTACCAATCAGTGAGCGTGCTACATCCCATCCCAGGAGAACGCATGTGGGTGTTGGTGTGAGCCAAACCCAGCTGGGAGGAGGAGGATGGAGAGCATGGCCACCTCGATGAGAAGCAAGTGGTGGGAGTTGTACAGCTCCTGCCACCTCCCTTTGGAGCCTGTTACACACAGGGGACGTGGTGACAGGGCTGGGACCTCTGCCAAGCCCCATTGCAAGGCAGGGGACTCCCGTTGAGCATCCATCTCATGGAGGTTGTTTGACATGATGACCACAAGATGCCTCATCCAAAACTCATGTTGTGGGAGAGACAGCACCATCTGGGCACAAAGTCACCCCAGTGAGGGCTTTTTAGAGGATTAACGGGCTGAATTATGGACATATGACCTGGTGGCATCTCCCCCCATGCCAGAGCTTGCTCCTCTCCAGTTGACACTCACAGGCAGTGCACCACGGTCCTGCCATCACCACTCTCCTTCTGCCACCTCTCCACTTGGTCCAGGAGGTGCAGGAAGGATTTCTTGCAGTCCGGGGTGTCTCGATACGCTGACCACCGCAGGTACTGGAAATGCCGGACCATCAGGTGCCCCTCCTGCAACTAGAGAAGGAAACCTCATCAGCTCTAACCCATGGGTGTGGGTTCAAGACTCATTTGTCTCCACTGGAGGTTTGATGGAGGGCAAGAAGAGTTTGCCACGCATTAATAGCAGAGGAACAGAGGAAAACCCTTTCCTGGTGCTTCAAGAGGGATGGTTTGGCTTTCTCCTCCACAGCTCACCACTGACCCACTGGTCCCACCACCCCATCCCACCTGAGGCAGCTCCACTGACATGGTTTATCCTAACTCACAGCATCTCGGGCTGTCTGTGTAGCTCCCCAAACCTGTTATCAGACCCTTCAGCCTCCCCAAGGCTTCTCCATCACATCCTTGTCTTGCACGCAGAATATCCCAGGAGATGCGTTGTGTTGTGTTGCATTTGTTGTAAACCAGGAGGGTGATGAGAAGCTGCCACCCACGGAGGCAGGGAGTGGTGGAAACCTTAATACCCTGGTAATCTGGTTAGTTTTGAAACCTAATCTGGTTAGCAGGCTCCAGGAGGAAGAGATTACATCCACCAAGCTAAACGAGGCCAGGCTATAGCCGGGCAGATGTGGGGCTCTCGCTCAGAAGTAGAAGAGCATCAGGAGCACGTGATGGGATGAAACCACAGGTCGCACACTCCAGCCGCATCTTGGGGCTCAGTGGCACATGTGTGAGGAGC
Organism: Antrostomus carolinensis; assembly: GCF_000700745.2. NCBI lineage: Eukaryota > Metazoa > Chordata > Aves > Caprimulgiformes > Caprimulgidae > Antrostomus > Antrostomus carolinensis. Next base: position 5,403 of record NW_010321413.1, read on the forward strand.
AAACATCTTGAGGAGAAAGGGGGTATCAGACATAGACAGCAGATCCCCAGCTCTGGAGGGCTCCAGCCACCCAATTTCAGATGCTTGATAAGCGGAGTGAACATCAAACCATCTCCAGCCCGTGGGACCAGATATTCCTGCGGGGATCCCCAAGACTGGGGTGTGGGTGTTGGGGGAATTCAGTGCCCACTCCAACCAGCACCATCCAAACACAGAGGGGCTTTTCTAAACCTTTTCAGAAGCTTCAATGCAGGTTGACAATGTGGCTGGGACGGGTTGACCTCCCCAGGCTCAAGCTTTTGCTTCCAGCTGGAAGCCGGGAAGGCAGAGGAAGAAGATGAAACAAAAAAGTGGAGTTAAACCAGGAGAAATCTCCTCTGACAGCCCAGGAAGAAAAGCTTTGAGATCCATTTTGAAGCTCAGGTGAAAGCTCTGTCTGGCTCTGGAGGACTTGTGACATCCCCCAACGCCCAGCTCCCCTCCAGCAGGCACAGCCTGGCAAGAAGCAGCTCCTGGCATTTACTGGTGCTCCTCCAGTGATCTGCTCCCTGGGATAATCTCTTTTTAGATCCAGAGATTTCAATCACGCTGCATTTTAATTTCACACGGGGTATGTTCTACCACCTGAGAGAAAAGCACATTTGGGGAAGGATTTTGCGCTGACACCCAGGAAATGCCAGATGGTCCCACGGGGAGCGTGAACCAAAACCTTCTTTGTGTTAAGAGTCCAGATAATCAGGATTTCTCTTCTCTGACTCAGCTCCCTTCCCAGGTGGGCCACCAGCCAAGCCACGTGCTCCCTTCCAAGTTCCCTTAATTCCCATCTCCCCCATGACCTCTACTTGGGCATTGGCCTCAAGCTCTTGGCAAACCTTGGGAGATTTGAAGACCTCAGGGATGTCACCTCTTCACGGTTGGCTTTTGTTGTTAAATTGGCTTTTTTTTCTGCATACAGTCCTGTGTCCATGTGGGTCACTCATCACAGTCCCCATCCCTTCCCCATCTCACTGCGTGTCTCTTCATGTAAAGCCAAGCTGAACCAGCCAAGTGTCAATGCAACAAGAACAACAGGTGAAAATCTGTGCAGATCTTCTCACCCTGAAGGCAAGAAGGGCTCTACTAGTCCCAGGGAGTGGCCATGCCCATGCAAGGAGTCTCCATCCTGTGATACACAGCAGGGATGGACCTCCAGGTAGGATAAGAAAGGTCTTCCTACAGTTATCCAAAATCTTGCAAGGAGCCATGAACTCCGGAAAGGTTGGATGGAGCCAATGGCAACTCTGCAGGCTCATCTCTGCCAGGAGGAGAGCAGGGGCTGCATCCTCTAGAGGAGCTGGATTAGGCTGAAGAAGACACCAGCATCTACAGCACCATTCAGTTAGTTTATACGGAAAACTACCTGGTCAGGCAATGCCAAGCTCTAGGACTACATGGCCTCACTAGATGCACCATCCTTCTGCTCTCCAAAGGTCTTCACTCATATAAAGAAGCTCTTGGTGATGCCCGAGTCCTCCCTCAAAGCAGCAGCTAACGAAACTGATCCACTCCCTGCAAACAAGCTCACCCAACCCAGACCTCTGCACTGGGAGATGCGTGGGGGACACCTGGGCACAGACACAGACACACATGGAGCCAGAGGAGAGGTTCTCACCCGTGTGATGTTCTGGACTCGGAAGAGACGGGACACGATGTCCTCATCTGCTGCTCCAGAAACGTACTCCACCTCCATCGGGCCGTACTGCTGGAGCCCCGGCTCGGGCCAGTACTGCAAACAGGGCTGTGGAGAGAAGAGGCAGAGCTCGCTGTGACCGGGGACAAGCACTGGGACATGAGGAAAGGGCAACGTGTGCCACAGGCAACATGGAGAGGCATTGGGTGGTTGGTGCTGGACATCAAGAGGGGCTGATGGCACAGGGAGTGGCCTCAAGATGGGACGCTGGACCCATGATGCTGTTACTCATGCAGGACCCACAACACATTGCTGGGTGGCCTGAGTTTTTGAGGGACCAAACCTGAAAGTTCAGGTCACAGAATCCCAGAATTGCCTGGATTGGAAAAGCCCTTTCAGATCATCAAGTCCAACCATGAACCCAACACTGACAAGTCCCCAACTAACCCATGTCCCTCAGCACTATGTCTACACGACTCTTCAATCCCTCCAGGGATGGGGACTCCACCACTGCCCTGGGCAACCCCTTCCAATGCCTCAGAACCCTTTCAGCAAAGAAATTCTTCCTCACATCCCATCTCAACTGCCCTTGGTGCAACTTGAGGTCATTTCCTCTTGTCCTGTCACTTGGTCCTTGGTTGAACAGACCCACCCCCACCTCTCTCCACCCTCCTTTCACTGCACAAACACAACAGCTGATGCTCCTGGAGATGGACTTTGCTGTCCACGAAGACACGGGATGGACCCTGCCTTGGCAAGCATGGGCCTGATCCTGTGCCGTGATGGAACAGGGTTTGGCTGCTCCAAGTCTGCTGTGAAACCCCTCTGGCTTCAGAAGCAGCTCTACCATCAGTAGCAACAGCACCATGGGACAACATCCCTTCCTCCCCATGGCCAGCACATCCCTCCAAGTCAAAACAATCCCAGCCTGCAGCTCAGGAAAGGGCTGGGGAACAATTCCTGCTCTCCCCAACGTACCCAACACGGCACTGATGGATGACTCGGTCCAAGGGTCATGGGTGTGAATGTTTTCACACGGTGACAGCTGGGAAACCAGCATCAACACTAAATATGTGATGTTTGTCCCCACACTTTACCAGGGCATTGAGCATTTCAGACCATCTAACAGCTCGGGCCTAACAGCACAGGAAACGTGTCTGAGAAATAATTGGTTATTAATAGGGGCTATAAATCTCCGTGATCTCTCAGCCTTCTAGACTCAGAGCTATAATTTGGATATTAAAACTTCCTTTGGCAAAACGTAGTTCAAGTGAGGGAGATACCCTCCAAGTCACCTTTCAGAGCTGCCTGCTGTAAAGGTTGATTTATTACCTGTTGGGCTTCCACTGGTAAACATTTCAGATCCAGCTAAATATTGTAACACAACCATCCCTGAAGAACAGACACCCCGAGAGAGA
>NW_010321414.1:0-22521 GCF_000700745.2 Antrostomus carolinensis
CCCAACATTCTGTGATTCTGTGATTCATGCTGCCTGGTCTGTATTTGGCTCTCACGGTATGGCCCTAGCTCTTTTCAAAATGACACCGAGACCTCCCAAGAGGACAGTGGGCTTTGGAATTTTAATTTGAGTTAATGTCTAAGTTCAAACTTCTCTGAATTGCTACTGCTGTTCCTCTTACTATAGCTTCAGACTTCTTAAGTTTCTGTTCAGAAACATTATATCTGGATTATTTAATATTTATTTTTTAAAAAATGTGGCTTGCTAGTGAAACAAGGCTAAGACCTTGAGACATGGAGCAGCTAGAACAAGTCCAGAGGAGGCCACCAGGATGATCCAAGGGCTGGAGCACCTCTCCTACGAGGACAGGCTGAAAGAGTTGGGGCTGTTCAGCCTGGAGAAGAGAAGGCTCCGGGGAGATCTTATAGCAGCCTCCCAGTACCTGAAGGGGCTCCAGGAAGGGTGGGGAGGGACTTTTTACAAGGGCAGTTAATGACAAAACAAGGGGAAATGGGTTTAAACTGAAAGAGGGCAGGTTTAGATTAGATCTGAAGAAGAATTTCTTCACTGTGAGGGTGGTGAGACAGTGTCCCAGGTTGCCCAGAGAAGCTGTGGCTGCTCCTCCCTGGAAGTGTTGAAGGCCAGGCTGGATGAGGCTTTGAGCAACCTGGTCTAGTGGAAGGTGTCCCTGCTGCTGGCAGGGGGGTTGGAACTGGATGAGCTTTAAGGTCCCTTCCAACCCAAACCATTCTATGATTCTATAAGCCATCCTATGATTCTAAGACAGACACCTTGCGTGTCTAGTTGCCCACGCACCAACCACTTTAGATCCCACTGGCCAACATCAACTAAATTCAACAGTGAGCCCTCAGTAACAGGTTCGACAAAATTCAGCAGTTGGCTACGGAGAGACCTTGTAAGTCGCTCTGGTTTGGGAAAGGTAAGGATTCAGATGAGCCTTCAGTCATCCTGCCTGGCTGAGAGAGATGCCTTTGCTGGTCAGTCAGCATGAGAACAAATACCCGAGCAGAGCCCAGCTGCACCCTGACAAGGGGCCAGGGGAGAGGGATGGGGGGCGGGTGGCCATGAGGCTACTGGAGGGCCAAGAAGGTTGGGGGAGCAGCAGACTTGTGGGTCTGCAGAACACAGCTCCATAGGATGAAATGGAAAGAAATGGAAATAAATAATTTTAATCAGATTCTGGTATTTTCACACGACTCCTACAGCCCCACACGTTGGCCTACGTAGACTCAATCTGAGCAAATGTTTCAGTGCTTCCTGTCCTGCATTATAAAAGTATGAGGGCAGAGGTTTCATGGCACAATTGTAACAGACTCCTTTTCTCATTTTGCAATATGTTCCTCTGTACAAAGTATGGGAAATACCATATTTTCTTAATTCTACTGAATACTAGAAACTCCTAGCCTCTGGCTTAGGACCCTGGGAAGAAAGAGCATTTGAAAACGGATTTCTGGCTTTAAAAAAGGAAAGTAACAGCAAAAGAATCAAAGGTCAGAAAAATTAGACTATTACCATTTTAATGAACAGAAAGAGGCATATTAAAAAAAACCCAAACAGTTTTCCAGAGTATTTCCTTTAATGTGAGAATAATGGCTCAGGTCACAGCATGAAGCTGAAAGCATTTATCGACTTCGACACCGAGAAGAACAGGAGCTGCCTGCTCATGTAGTACAAACTTCACTACAGCTGGTTCACCATGTTCCATGCAGAGAGAGGAAGGCAGGGGGTCATATTCAATATACAGTTAGAAAAAAGGCCCAAGCACCTCATTAATTTAAGGTAAGGTTTATGAGAAACAATGGAATACCTAGAGAGCGCGGTCAGCTGCGCCTCCGCATAAAAAGAAAGAAAGAAAGTGAAGTGAATTTAATTTCCTTTCAAAAGAAAGGTGGTTGGATAAATACAAACACACAGAGCACAACCCACCTTCTGATACCCAGCTTCATCACTTGGAAATCCCTACTGCAGTGGCTGAGGCCAAGTATGTGCTGAAACAGAGTTCAACTTCAAACTCGGGCAGGAAATGGTGATTATCAAAGGAGAGTGGCATGAAGACTGTGCTGTCAAAACACATCTTTGTGTCATACTTCTGTTCCAGGTTTTCTGTGCTACAACCCCTGCCTTGGGTTGCTGGAAGATCCCACAGTGATTTTTTCTCTTCTGGAAGAATTCACTGGGGAGGATGATGAAAAAACCCCACGGGTCTGATCTAAAGCCCAGTGAAATCAATGCAAAGGCTCATCTCCTTCAGGAATTTGCAGACCAGTTTCTTCAGCAGCAGCTTACAGCTCTGCAAACCCTGCTTGGTCTAACAGGTGTTGCTGTACAGAATAAGATGGAAGTGCTGAAAGATCCTTTCAGCTGTAGGAAAGGCTGTAGAAGACCTTATAGCTATGCCACAACCAGCTGTTCTCACCAGTTACCAGAGTATACAACTCCCAGTACGTGTTAATTATCACAAACAAATCTGCAGGCACTGTTATTCTTTAATCTACAGCACCTTTTACTGGAGCACTCCCCCACACAGGAAAGGGTTTTGCCTTTACTCAGACTGGTGATTTCTTAGTATCAGCATAAAATCCTTAAATTAGGCTCCTCACAAACACTAGTTCAAGGCCAGAGTTGCAATAAAGAAGGGTAAAGAGTGGATGAGTTTTCTAGATGTCAACAGAGAATCTTATCCCCAGGGTTTTTCCTCTTATTGCTTTAAGTTCTATTAATAATTGTATTTCTTGGCCCCACACAGTTAGCATGAGGTGTCAGGAGACTCAGGAAGGTTCAATCAAAAAAATCACCTTAAGAAGAAGGACAAGTACATAGAAATAAGCAAAAGACCAATAACCATCATCTTCCTACAAGCTACAAAGTCTGGGTGACAGTCAAACACACCATCCCTTGAGAACAACGCTCCCAGGAGGACCTGGTTTTCCCTGCACATACACTAGTGTGATCCCATCAGCTTCCCTGGAATTCTTCCCAATTCCCACCCACCCAAGAAGAGCTGCAGCCCTCACAGGCTCTCTGAGGAGGTGACACAACACAGTGCAGAGTCTGCAAACACCAGCCTCAGAGGAGCTCAGGGTTGACTCGGAGCCGCTCATGCTCAGACGAGGAGGCAGTTCAGAAAAAATTGAGATTGCTGTGCCCGTTCCGTGTCCCCACATGCACAGGGGATAAATGTGCTAAGAGAACACAGCACTGCCCAGCGAGAATGGCATTAGACAGTCACAGAACACGTCCTGCAAAGCCACTGACCTTAAGGGATGCTGCCTGTAAAGAGCATGAGAAAATACCACCTTGTCTTTATGGCCATTACACACACTTATGTTCTTTGACTTTGTATGATGAGCTCCTGAGTGCTCCGAGATTCTTTACTCATACCGTAGGGTCAGACCACTGGCACATTAAGGCTATGCCCAAGTTGCTCAGGGTGAGGTATGGAGGAGTCTCTCCTGAACACCAGAACCATCAGCAGCTGAACAGCATTTATCTGGCAGGACAGGCATCCCACAGAAACATGGTTTGTCTGTGACCCTCTGGGCTTAAGAAACTCAAGGTTAGAGGCTGCAGTCCAAATCTTATTAGGGGAATGTTTTAAAAAACTCTCAGCAAGGATGGAAAAAGACTTTTTAAAAAGAGCATCAGGAACTCTAGCCAAGGGTAGAGCCAAATATAGAAAAGCCTTCAGTCTTCAGAGACAGAAAGTCCAATCCTGGTAACTCAATCTGCAAACCAACAAGCACGGCTCGGTCAGCTGGACAAACAAAACCAGCACGGGAAAGTGGAGTGACCTAGGTAATGGCACAAACGGTGCCACATCACTGCCACAAACACGGGATCTGCTTCCTGAGATCCAGCCCAGGCCCATGGGGCCTCCTGCACAAGCAGACATTAGAAACAGGAGTTCCTGAAGGCACGTGTGTCCTGTGAGCCTCACCAACAGCAGCGTGCGCAGCAGGTTCAGCCCCACAGATTTCAGTTGGATAAGGACCTGCCCGAAGTTTCCTGAGGGACCATTTTGACTTGCTGATACAAGACTTTCAAAGTCTGTTACACTAGATCTCTTCCCTTCCCTTTCACCAGGACAGAAGCCCCAGTAAGCTCCAGGAGACAGAGAAACATAGGAAGAGAAGCTTATTTCTCCAATAAGCTTTATCTAAACAGAGGCTTATATTCATAGTTGCAGTTGGAAAAAACAGAACTGAGAAAGAGCAAAGGTGCTCCCCTCTGGTCAGATTAAAGGGAATTAAGGCAAATCTGTGGCCTTGTGTGATTACAAGTTGTCAAATATGAAGTAGAATCCCTCTGCCCACAGCATCAGCTGTAAATCCCACTAACGACTATGTGAAGATGCTGAAAATAAAGGTTCTCTGTCTCTCTTCTCTGCAGTGTACTCAGAAACTGCCTTGGCAGCCGTAGGTGAACTGCTGTGTCTGTAGCTAACGCTGCACTGGGAAGAGAAGGTGCCTTCTGCAAGCACAGAGGCACCCAGGTGAGTGAATACTAGAGCAGGAACATCCCAACTGCACTTGGTGGCAGTGCCCTGGAAGCAGCACAAAGAAAATCAGGGCAGCAGATGGTCAGTTATTTAGCAACAAAGTTAAAGACAGAACTCAAGTCTCTAAACATGCTGCCTGATTGGTGCTAGTGGTCCAGAATCCACTGCCCAGGAGAAAAGAAAAAAGAATCCAGAATCTGCTGCTGGTTACAGAGTCACAGAGGCTGCAGGGACCTCAAGATCAGGTAGTTCAAGCCCTGGCTCAAGCAGGGCTGCCCAAGACCATGTACTTGTCCACAGACAGAGACTCCACAACCTCTCTGGCTCCCTGATCCGTTGTTTGACAACCCTCACAGTAAAAAAGGTGTTTCCTTGTGTTCAGATTGAGTTGTGCCTTAGTTTGTGCCCATCGCCTCTCATCCTGTCAGCGGGCACCACTGAGAACAGTCGGCTCCCTCACCATTCCCTCCTATCAGGTGTTTTACACAGCGACAAGAAACTCTGGAGCTTTTACACCAGGCTGACCAGTCCCAGCTCTCCTCTTAGGAGAGATGCTTCCGTCCCTTAATCTTTGTGGCCCTGACCTGGATTCACTCCAGTAAGTTCAGATAGTTGTTTCTTGTACTGGGAAGCCCAGAACTGGATGTAGATCCCCAGTTATGGCCTCATCAGTGCCAGGAAGAGGGGAAGGATCACTTCCCTTGATCTGGTTGATCCTGCAGCCCAGGATTCTCTCAAGGCACCTTCATTACAAAGGTGCACAGCTGGCTCATGGGCAGCTCAGTGTCCACCAGGACCCCAAGGTCCTTCTCTGCACATCTGCCTTCCAGCTGGCTGGTCCCCTGCGTGTACTGGTGCCTGGGGTTACTCCTGCCCAAGTGCAGGACTTTGCATTTCCCCTTGAAATGCTGAACTTGGTAATGTTCCTGCCTGCCCAGTTCTCCAGCCTGCCCAAGTACCTCTGGATGGCAGCATAACCATCTGGTCTATCAGCCATTCCTCCTGGTTTTGGTCTCAAAAACACAATGTATTGGATTTGGTTTCCTTCCATTCAGTCTCTATAGGTATTAATGAGCAAAGAACACTTTCAGGGTGTTGCAGGGATGTTTAATGGAACAACAATGCTTTGCAGCAGTTGTAAAGAACGTTATCTAAATTACTCTAAACAACTCTTCATGTTTTCTACATGTTTTATCCCAAAAGAAAAATCTGCCCCTATAGTTTTCTAACTAGTGCAAGGCAACCCAAAGAAAACGAAACCAGATGTACAACAAAGAGGGAGTGAGAAAGCCAGAGGTGAACAAGCTGTTGGTTTCTCCCCAGCATTTGCAGGACTTCCTAGAAGCAGAGACCTCAGTGCCTGAAGGATAACTTCACACGCTTCTGCTCTGACTAGGGGCAGTGCCACCGATGGGCCACTGCTGTGGGGAAGTCATACTTTGATTAACTAGACATGTGAAACAAGACTTCTCCCTCCTCATCCCAACCTTCCTCCTAATCCTTTCAGCTTACCTGCCCTCACGAGACACCCAGCCATACAAACTGCTCTCCACTTCTCCCCACACAGCAGGAAAGAGCCACTGCTGGGCTGAGTATTAAGTTGGTGACAATGACGACAGCTCACCCCTTCCCTACCCCAGTGACGTTTACCTGCCAATGTTACCTCTACCTCAAACACTCACAATCAATACAGTTTTTTAGGAATTGCTAAATGGAAGAAGTGTAACAACACACATAGTTGAAGCTGAGACTTCCTCCTCCAAAGGCTTCAAGGTCTGGTTGGTCTCATCCTAATTCCCAGTGGGGATCCTCACCTGCTGCAGATCCCAGCGTGGCCCGGAGCTGTTCGGGGAGCAGTGGGGAGCACTGGGAAGTCAGTAGAGAGCTCTGCATAGCGTCTGCCCACAGGTACCTCACGTGCTCTCCTGACTGTTCAACACAAACTGGTTTAAAATCTTTTTTTCCTTTATGGTTATTTTTAAAAAGAACCAGCACAACTGGATAATAAAGTTTCATTTCACTTCAATTTCCAAACCAAACAGAAACCAATTACCTATAAAGAATGAATGTCCATCTAGAGTGAGTAGGAAATGCCACTCATCCATCTGTCATGGAGCAAAAACTTTTAAAGAAAGGATGCAAATAAATGCACATTAATTACATGATGACTTTAAAGAATTGGCACTGGGAAAGAATGTCTTCCTAACCACAGAAAGCAAATACTAAATTTTTTATTAAAGATAATTTTTTTTTGCAAATCAACATATCTGGATACCAACTTGAGAAACAACCTTTCTTTAGGAAAACAGCTACAATGTACAAATAAGTATGGAATCAATAAATGAAATCAAGGTTTTGACCTTGCTGATTTAAACCACAATAAAAAGTTAAGATTGAAATTGCCTCGATTTAAATATAAATTATATCCAAACAGATAAGGCAGTCAAAGAGTACACCTAATTATACACTATTCCTCTGTCTGAAGATAAAGACTTTAGGAATGAAGAAATCTGGTAACTTGCTGAAGGTCACACAGAAACTCTGTGGCAGAGCTGGAAAACAAGCACATGCCAACAACCACATTTTAAACTGCTGGGAGCAGGAAAAAGCTAGAAAGACACTATTAATGTATTTCAGCTACATGCCAGAGGAGAAATAACTGGCCAGCAGACCATTGTTTTTATTAAATTCCAGATAAACCTCACACCACCCCCAACCCCCCCACTACAGCAGTGGAAAAGGAGAATAATTCCATTTGTGCCACTTGATCTGTTCCTGACTTACAGCAGAAAATCTGACAGCCAAAGTGAGGTGCTTCCTGTGTTATAAATGTATAAATTTGGTGAGAGAGCTTTCAAATTTATGATCCATTTAATGAAGTCAATAATGAAATTGCAACACTGTGTTTTTGATAGGAGAAAGGATGCTGATTTCTGGAAGCAATGACAGAAGAATAGAGACAAAAAAAAAACTGTCAAAGAAAAAAAATCTCTTTGCTCTCCCCTATCATTTTATTGACTGTGCTCTAGGAAAGGGCTGGGTCTGCAGCCAAACGACAGGCAGCATGGTCAGAGCAGGCTGTTCTGTTCCAGTGGAAAGGGTGAAGCTGGCTGAAAGGCTGTGTCAGGGCAGGATGTGACCATCATCTCCTGATCCCAGCACTGGGTACCTGCTGGTTCTGCTGGACTGGGCGGCCGGGCTGGGGCAGGTGATTGTGCCGGGCGAGTTCTGGGGCAGGCAGGGCTGGGGGAGATGCTCAGCACCGCTCTGCAGAGCGGCAGCAGGACCGACTGGCACACGCAGGGAGGGACAGGACAATCACCTCCCATCTGCACAACCCTGCTTTGCATCTCTTCCTTTACAGCTCACTAGGTGCATCTGCTGCCCCTCTGCTAATCCTCAGCATTGTGGAAAATGCAGATCAGTGGAGATCATGCTTTTTCTTTCCCAGTACAGACCACAGCCTAATAAAAGAGCTTTAATCACACAGACAATATTCTATCTCTTGCAGGGTCTGCTGCTCCATTCTCTCCTCTTTGCCTTTGTTCAGAAGCCAGATCTTTGTCAGGCACCAGCAGCAGCAGAATATAATTTTGCCACACAAGGTTTGAAGCCAGTCGAAGCGACTACAACCTTTCCCAAAGCTGTGGCATCGTAATTAGAAAGACTGTGACTGCAAAAGGTAAACAGCAGGGAGCTCAGGTCATAGGAACCCCCTGAGAAAATGCATCCTAAAACCCCTGGATATGTTGTATGATTTGAAATGTAAAAAGCAGCGTCAGCAGAGTTCCTTACTTGTCTTTGTCTCCCTAGCACTAATGCACCATGACATTTTTTTTTTAGATGTCAGAAAGTACAAGAGCTACAGAGGAAAGCTATGATTGGTTATGTGGCTGTAGGCTGAGAAAAATGACTTAATTTATTTCACATAAAGAACATACACATGAACATATGTATGTGTAAATGCTAACCTGAAATAATGAGCTTTTCACAGGCAATTCTATGGCCGAACAAATGACCCAGTAAGCTGGAAAGCTGTTCTTGCTGTGATGAGAGGGAGATCATGCAAGTCATCAGCGTAAAAATAAGACCATAAGATCCACCGTAGCTAAGCCCTGATCCAGCTCTGAATCTTCTGAGGAAGAAAGGACACCCCAGAGTCCCCCTTCCCATGGCTACTGCCAACACTGCATTTCAGAGGGAAGGACCAGCCTGGAATTCTCCTCGTATGTTTATCCTTAAATTAATTTTCTTCTCTAGCAACCTTAGTTCCTGCAAATAACTGTACAGCAAAATACAACAAATCTCGTCTCTCCTTCTATCTATAAACTGCAGCAAGATGGATAAGCAAACCAATTATTTCACTGATCAATGTATGCCTGGTCTTCCAGAAATGGACACCATATGGTGGAGAGGAGGGCAAAGGAATCCTTCCAGTGTTCTGCCATTCCAAGAAACATGTTCATGGCATGATGATAGAATATAGCACAACTCTTCCTCTACCGCAGGGAGCAAGATAGATACTGAAGGAATAAAAAACACACCAGGGATGTGGCTGAAAGGGACGTACCTCTTGCCACTAATATTTCTTGAGTCACCAGATGCCTAAGAGACCAACTGAGGACAACTCACTGCTTGTAAGACTTCCGGATCTATTTGGAGCTTGGCAGGCCCCAGACTTTCACTTGCTTAAACACCAGCTGCTCTGTGAGGACTCTCTGTGGTGGCAGAGCCAACTGGACATCACAGAAGGTCTTGAATGGCACAATCCTAGGGGTAGGCACAAGCCAAAACGGTTCCAGCCATTCCTCACCATAAATACATTTGCTCTGTTCGTTTATGAAGCCCAGGCAGATGCTGTGCTAGCGACCGACTTCCCAGCCAGCAGGAAACCCAACGTGTTGTGCCTGACTTCCACATCTGTACAGAGATGGTTGGAAAGAGCAGCCCCATCCTTCAGAGCCTCTTTTATTTGAACTCCTGGGAGTCCCCCACAGTAACTCTGCGTCTGTTAGATCTGCTGATCAAGGACAGCCCAGCACGTGGTCCTCTTCTGCCAGTTGCCATCATAGCAATTAAAGGGGAAAAGACTATGGGATGAGTCATGTCATCACTGCACAAATGCATATATTATATGTCTCATTATGTAGATACAATGTGATTTTCAATTAGCTGTCCAATGGTATGATCGAACACAAGATACTTTAATTATGTATTTCATGGACATGCTTCAAAGGTGCCGTTTCAATCTCAAAATAATTAGCTGCATGCACAGGCAACTTGGAGAGTTCCAGAGGGGTTGTAGTTACTTTCCTTCTTAAAGATACAGAAGATTTGTTTGAGTTTCTGAAGTGCAAAGGCCTCCTGATGTATCTGCCCAGAATTAAGGTGCCTGTACATGCATACATGGTTGGGTTCCTAAAGAAACATGGGAAGTGGTCAATAGCTGCCACATGGGATACCTGATACTTCAGAAGAAGCCCTCTGTGAATATTAGGTCTTGCAAAGGAGTCTTTGATGAAGCATCAGGGGATGTGCACCCACCCAAAGGTGTGCACACACCTCCATGCAGACTACCCACAGCAAACCCAGGAAAGCAGAGGTGAAGAAGGGCTGCAGAGGGGAAAAGGTGGGGAAAGGCTGGAAATGAACCAACGAAGCTGAGTCACATTTACTTCTCCTCTCACGGAGCAGCAGTGCCGACCTACAGCAGCAGTGTCTCATTTGGTGTTTGTAGAAGCAGTAGTAAATTACTACCTCCTGGTGAAAAAGGCGAGGAAGATGCTATGAAACAAGTTTTCTCCAATTAACAAAGCCTCCCAGGACCACTTACACACTGTCCCCTCCTAATGAGGGTACCCAAAGTCATAATCCAGTTCTCCTCTATAATTAACGTCTGTCATTATTAGTACACAACACGATGCCTTAACAAATGGCACTGCTCAGAACATCAAACATTTATATCTGCACTTTTGTGCTTATTAGATGCAAAGTGGGCAAGTTTCATAGTAAAAAAATCTATTTTTTTTTCATATTGGAACACCAGATTTCCATTTCAACTGCTGGCTAAAGTATGTGAGTGCTCCCAGCAGAGTCTGGAGAGAAGGTTCCATCCCAGCAACTCTGCACGAGCACATGTGAATGTGAATTGGATTTCTGGTTATAAACAGCAACGTCTTGAAGGACCCCACCTGCCAATGATCTCCACCAAGGTGACCAGATGACATACCACAATGTACCTAGAATTTTTAATTCTTAAACATCTGCTCTGGAGTTGTTGAAAATAGTGCCAAAATGAATTAGGAGCCTTAACTGAAAGGGGAAAAATGGCAAGTATAAATGCTGCCAGAGGATACTTACTGTTCCCACAACCAGAATGCCATATGATATCTCTCCCAAGAAACAGGCAACTTTTACTCTAACTCCCCAATAACCCAATTATCCGTGTCAAAGTCAAGGCAGGGCTCTGCCCCTTCACATCCTTTGTCATATATATTTATCTCCTCCTACATCACAGCAGTCCTGGTGGCCTTTGGGAAAGAGATGCCTTGGTGGAAATGAGGCCTGACAGGAAAACAAGGCAAAGATTTTGAATGCATAGAAGCATCTTTTGTAATTAAGGGTTCTGGCTATTTTTCCTGTAGGTATTTATAAGAGGTTTATTTGTTTGTTTGTGAAGTGAAGCTACTAACCTTCAGGGAATCATTTAAAAATTTTTACTGCTTCAGATTTAAAGAGATTTTTCCACTGCTGAGTTCTCTGTAAATTCTCATGAAGGGAACAGAAGGAGGTAGCACGTACCTTCAAAACAAGTGAGATGGTGAGGGGTAACACACAGGCACAAAACTAGAATTTCTCCAGGCACCCCTGCTCTGTGCCAGCAGGATCAGCTGGGTGATCCTCAGCAGCAGCAAAAATGTCAGTGAATGGATGTGGACGATGGCAATAAGATGTATTAAGCAGAGAAAAAAACTGTTCAGCAACTCCAAACTTTGGACAGGGTCGTGTGTTGCAGTTTCACATACACTTTAATCTCACAGAAGCTAAAACTGATACTACAAGCAGCAGCTCAATGTTCTCATGTCATCTGCAAGTGTTTTGTTGTCCATGCAGTAAACCAGTTCAGAGAACTGATGTAGGTGAAGGTCAGTCCAGGAAGAAGACAAAAGAGGGTTTAACTAACTCAGGTCTGTACCCAAACCCAGCACACAGAACCACCACACAACCTGCAAGGGAAGAGAGGTCACTTCCCCTAACAGCAGTGCCAGCTTAGCCACGCTAACATGTAACTGCTACAAGCAGAGATCCAGAACATCCAAATTCAATTCCTTTCTCTGTTCCAAACTCCTTTCCGATCACTGATCAATGACTTATTTTCCAAACTTCAATTTCCCACCAGTGACATGGGGCAACGTTACTTCCTTTGCTCTCTCCATCTGCTCGGAGCACATGGGCTTTAGCACCAGGGCAACAGGTTGGTACAATCTGTACAGCAACAAGTACAACACCTCTCCAACCCTGATCAAAAGGTGTAGGCACCGTGGTATTACATTCTGATTCAACAGTAGCAGAGGGAGAGCTGACAGCTGTGCCTCTTGCTAACTGAAGGCTGCAGTAACTTCATGAATGTGACACCAGTTCTCTGGAACATGCCTGAGATGAGCTGTGTCTTGTTTTGTTCTGATGTTAAATAAGAGATGGGAATTTTTCTGGACTACGGCTGACAACAAATGGGGATACTTATCCTGTTAAGGTACAAGATGAGAACTCAAAAGACCTGTATTCCCAACCTTATGGAAACTGTCCTGTGGGACCAGTCATTAGATTAGATCTGAGGAAGAAATTATTTGTTGTGAGGGTTGTGAGACAGTGTCCCAGGTTGCCCAGAGAAGCTGTGGCTGCTCCTCCCTGGAAGTGTTGAAGGCCAGGTTGGATGAGGCTTTGAGCAACCTGGTCTAGTGGAAGGTGTCCCTGCTGCTGGCAGGGGGGTTGGGACTGGATGAGCTTTAAGGTCCCTTCCAACCCAAACCAGTTTGGGATTCTGCGATTTAAGTGCACCAGTCAACATGGGCTTAACTACCTCAAGGTCTTTTTGAATCTGGGCTTCAATCTTCCTATACCTTTGTTTTTTCCATTGGTACTATTAACCTGTCACAGAGAAATACTGAGGATTAATGCACTCAAGTTGGTGAGATGTCAAAATTACTTCTAAGGTGTTTTTGCAAAGGCTCCTTTTCCTCCTCCTTGGAACCAAGCAGGAAAGACAACATGCTGAACTTGCTATTTCTAACTGCTGCACAGTGGCAGATGTACAGAACCCATCAATCCTCACTGGCCACTTGTAACACATCCACCCCAAATTAATATTTCAGTCTTTACAGAACACATCTCACCCTGCAGAATGGATTGTGCCTCTTAACACTAGAGTGGGTCAGCAAACTGAATAAGCATACGTGTCTCTTCTTGCAAAATTTATGCCTTCACTTGAGCAAGTCACTCTGTTACAGAATCAGAGGTGTACAGGTAGATCAAACATGGCTAAGTCAGGTCTAGTCATGCACATGCCATTTGTAATTGCTTCAATTAATGGATTGTTTGCTTTACTGATTTCTTTTCAAAGTTGCTTCTTAAAAATAAACGTGTACTTCACAAAAAGGCAGTTAGTGTAGGCTGGCTAGCATGTATGAGTACATACTACCAGGAGACAGAAACGTGTCTTCTTCCTTCACCCTCCAGGCCTGGCTCTGAGCTCCCCAGTTACATAAACCATAACCAATGGTGCAACTGACTGTGACAGCAAATGTTCTTGTCATTTGTTCTTTCCCATGTATTCCTCTTTTCTGTATTAAAAGTCCTTCCTCATCATACTAGGAAAACAGCAAACAATTCCTTTCCAAAGAGCACACCAGCATTTCCAGTTCTGTGCTGAAGGATGAGTCGATCTTCATGATCTACATATTTATGTTGGTGACACTGACAGCAGTAAAACAAATGAGTTCAAGGCAAAAAGCAAAATAGATGTGACTGAAAAAAACCCATAAT
Organism: Antrostomus carolinensis; assembly: GCF_000700745.2. NCBI lineage: Eukaryota > Metazoa > Chordata > Aves > Caprimulgiformes > Caprimulgidae > Antrostomus > Antrostomus carolinensis. Next base: position 13,562 of record NW_010321414.1, read on the forward strand.
CTGATCTTGGTTAAAAGCATGTGAACAAGGAGAGGGTTAATTGAGATGAGTGGAACTACTTAGCAATAAAATCAGTACTAAGGAGGGAGGACTACAGTCACCCTTGGTAAGCAATTGAGAACCCTGACTGTACCATCACACTGCTGGACAAGTTGGTAACTCTTGGTACCAAGATGATGAAGGGAGTGGAGCATCTCCCTGATGAGGAAAGGCTGAGGGAGCTGGGGCTCTTTAGCTTGGAGAAGAGGAGACTGAGGGGTGACCTCATTAATGTTTATAAATATGTAAAGGGTGAATGTCAGGAGGATGGAGCCAGGCTCTTCTCAGTGATGCCCAATGGTAGGACAAGGGGCAATGGGTGTGAGCTGGAACACAGGAGGTTCCACTTAAACTTGAGAAGAAACTTCTTTACAGTGAGGGTGCCAGAGCCCTGGGACAGGCTGCCCAGGGAGGGTGTGGAGTCTCCTTCTCTGGAGACATTCAAGACCCGCCTGGACGCCTTCCTGTGTGATCTCATTTAGGTTCCTGCTCTGGCAGGGGGGTTGGACTGGATGATCTTTCAAGGTCCCTTCCTATCCCTGACATTCTGTGATTCTGTGAACTCATCTCCTGAGGGGAAGGAATCCATGCTGTCTCGGTTCATCACCTGTTCTGCCTCCCAGCCTGGGAAGGGGAATTGGGAAAAGGAAAGGAGACCCCTGGGTTGAAAGGAGAACAGTTTAATGAAATAATAACAAGAACTAGTATAGTACTAATATAAAATACACACAGTTATACTCAGCTAGCGAAAGCGTGAGAGTCACAGCAAGCGGAGAACAGGTCTTGGGAACAGAATGGAGCACAAGACCCTCTGGGGATGGTGACCACTGAGGAGGTGGGTTGTCTCCAGTAAACTTTCCCATTTACAGTGAGCGTGGTGTTTCTGGGATGGAACACTGCTGTGGGCTGGCTCAGCTGCCCTGGCTTTGGCTCCTCCTCACCTTAGCACCTGGCTGACTCAGAGCTGCTAAGGACCCCGATCAGTTTGGAGACCCGCACACCACAGCTGGCCACAAACCACAACAAAGTGTCTTAGCAACTTTCTCCTCACCAAATTGGGTGCTGCAGGCTCGATAAAAATGCAGCTTTTCTGACAGAGAATTAATTCTATGTTTCTATCCCCAGCAAAATCAGGAAATATAGCAAAGATTTTATCCAACTCAGAAAGCCAAGGGGCTAAAAGGTGCATGTATTCCATTCACTTACAGAATCAGAAATCCACTTTTAGATCTCTGCTTCTTACTGCTCAGTCTACAGATTAATTTTAAGCTTATTTTGAATTAAAAAAAATCCCAAGGAAATACATTTCAGTCTATAGAGCAGAAAGGTATCACCAATTAATAACTGAGATCCCTTTACTGGAGACAGTCAAACTCTAAGCTTTCTCTGAAGGATATGGAGTGCAGACACAAAAAGATTATGCAAATCAAAACCCATCAGATTATGCAAACAAAAATTACTCGGCTACACACAGGCTCATGTTAGTTTGTATGACAACCACAGATCATGCTAAGCACAACTCTCACCAAATTAAAAAGCAAGATGTTATCATTTTTGAGCTGTTGAAGGAGATCCTCTGGCTACACACACATCCCATCTCAACCAACTTGCACACACAGCTCTAAAGGCCATTTACCCCGGAGCAGCCCGACATGATTTTCACCAGAGCTGCAATCAAATGTGAGGCAATGAGGGCCAAAATGTGCCGAGTTACACCAGTGTGAAGCAAGAATAACTCCAGTCAGGTTTATGTAATTCTGCAGAAGAACACTGAACCTACTCAGAGACTATCTACAGTATCATGGGTTTCCCTGTTTCCTCCCAGTGATTTTCATCTCAAATTTGATCCATTTATAACACTAAGAATGGTGTGCAGGCAACATCCCTTGTACCATTATTAATGGTTTTCATTTGGGGGAAAGTACTCTGGCTTCTGAGCAACCAACTCCTCTGTCCCTCCAGTGTTAGGTCTCTAAAGTAGACAGACTGGTTTCGTATTGACCAAAACAGGGTTAAGATCTTAACTGTCCATACCAACTGTCTCAAGTCTGAGGTATCATGGAGTTCTGATGACATGGTCCTCCTAATTAAAGTACCTGCAGCTGTTCATAAACTGGCTTCTTAATGGGCCCCAAAGGATATTACTGAGCACATAGTTCTGGGGACAAAATCTCTTTCATGCAGGGTTTCCCTTTATGAAGCCACTTCTTTAGTATGGGCTGTCATATTCAAAGCCCTTTAAGAATTAGGATGAGTCTTCTCCCCTGACTTCAGCAACATTTGGTCTCAGGGAAGGAATGAGGTCCCTGCAGTGAAGTGTCTCAGTTCAGTGGCTCTGTCTCAAATCTGTCAAAATCAGACAGAACTCCTGAGAATTTTATCAGCAGAGACAACACCTTGAGTGCAAGGCAGATGAACCCAAGGCCCGTCAGGTGAGATAACACTACTTAGGGAGGTGCTGGACATTCAGAATCTAACTTGCCACAGAAGAGACTTAAGTGTTTTCTCTTTGAGGTACCCTGTCTGGATTTCAGAAAGCAGAAGTCAGCCCAGATCCATCTGATTTTGCTGAGAAAATAAACAATCCCACACGATGAACAGTGTTTGAAAGCAAACACTATATGAGAGCACCTTTAAAAAAAAAATAATAAAAAAAGAGTTGATCTTTCTCCTTCTAACCAAGTCTGCTGATGGAGATTGGAGATGACCCTCAACACCAATGTCTGAATCATTTCACTGTTCTGGACGCCATCTGATTCTCCATCAATTCTCTGATTTCAGCTCAGTTTAACACAACCTTTACATCAAAAAAAATAAAAGTAATTAAAAAAATAATCTAAATCTCTGGCAACATCCTCCTACTTGTCAAGCACCAGGAACAACTGCCAGAAACTAAAGTAACTTCAGTGAGCTCCATTTGATCTGCACATCATACCAGGCAAGCAACGCTAAATCTCTGCATGTCCAGATCAAGGAAACCCCACTGGTGGGAACCTCCCCTTCAGGCAAACCCAGCTGAAAGACTTCAGTAGCACTCAGCATCTTCTGCCCAATCTACCAAGCTCAATGTTTTCTGCACAAAAGTGCCTAAATAATAAAAGCCAGCGAATGAAAACAGTGTCCATAGTGAAGAGCAGGAGAAATGGTCCAGGAGCCACAATCTCCTCTTTTCCTTGTTCTGAACTGGAGGCTACACATCTGCCCTTCCTTGGGAGGGACTGAATTCTTCTGCCTTTCTTCTCTAACCATCTTGCTTCCAACCTCTACAAATACAAACCTCCAGCAGTCCCAGTCTTCCCCAGTACACCCTGACACCAGTGCCTTTGCCCCGGTTATACTGTGGATGTTTTCAGAGCAGCTTCACAGCCCCCTGGAATGAAAAGCACAATAATAACCTAAGGTTCTAAATCATACCAAGAAATTAAAGTGGTGCTGCAGACCTCAATGAAAAGAGCAGCAGAATACATTGCTTCAAACTCAGATTTCTTTAAGCCGAGGCAGAAATCAGGATTTGCCTCTGGCATCTGTTCCACTGCCTGCCAGGTAACAGGGCTAATCCACCTCTCTCCAATCTCACCATACACACACTACATGAAACCCAAGTAATAAGCAGAGTGTGAAGCAGAAAGAAACAATCTAGTTCAGTTTTTCCAGGGAGATGAATGGCCAACGGAACCATTTTTCAGGATTTTTTACTTTCCAAATGAAAAGAGCAGTTCCAAGGGCTGGAGGGGGGAGGGGAAAGGAAAAAAAAAAAGGGGGAAAAAAAAATCAAGTCAGCAGTAGCTGTTCAAAGAGATATCTCTAAATCTCTTATGAATAAAAGTTATTTTTGTCTAAAAAGAGGATGTTCTTTTTTTATTGCCTCCTAGCCTTCTCCCAAACATGCTGACAAAGAAAGATGAATGGGAACTGCAGTATCAGAAAGTGCCTACGAGGATTGGAGTTTTGCAGGTGGAGATGGGAGATCGAGGAACAAGGGGGTCAAATCACCACATCATTTCCTTGAATCAAACATCAGATTAAAAATCCTCTTTCTGGACTTTAGTGCCTAGAAACCCTAATATGAAGTGGAGATGATGGATAATTGCAGATCAGCATTCTCAATCTCTTCCCTGATCTGACCTGATGTGAACAGAAATGGCTGGAGGTCTCCTATCCACCGGTGAATAAACGTGAGCTTAACTCAGCGATACACTTACCCAAATTTCAATCAATGGTATTTAGAGATAAGCAGTCCTTGAAATGAATAGATTTGCTTTCCTAAAATCAGAACAAAGAAGGAAATCTATAGCTAGTGATGGACAATACATTTCAGTTGAGATAATTTGTCACAATCCAATGTGTGGATTGGTAACAAAAAGATATTTTCAAATGTGCATCTTTCTGCCAAACAGTTCAGAACATTTTTTAAAACAATACATTGAAAACCATGTTCTTTCTGAAATCCATTTTTACATTTTTTTTTGCCCCGAACATGCTTGTCGGTGCCATTGACTTTTCACGAGAATGTTTTAAAGTGTCTAATTTTACTACTTTTCCATTATTTTTGCTTTCTGCTCTGCTTGACAAGCCTAAAAAATAGCAGACATGCAGGGGAAAAAAATAATAATCTATCTTGCTAGTACAGTGTCTGATAAAATAAAACCAACTCAGGCAGAAGGCTTGTTTTTCACCCTACAACATGCAATTGGATTAACCTTCTCCCTAGAAAGATGCACTTTTCTTCTAGGTCAGAGGGCCGTCTGGGACTCATTTGATTCCAAAACAAGGACTCCAACTCTTGACCACCTCACAATATAGTTGAGGAAAACATCTAGGTCACATAATCCTGTCTCAGCCAATTTGGATGCAGTTCTTCCAAGGATATAAATTCATTAGAGAGACAGATTGTAAACAAACATATACACACACAAGAACAGAAATACGCAGAGAGATTCTGCCTGCTTGCTCTGCATAGAGGCCACTACTTGACCCAGAAACCAAAGGTATCACCATCTAGTCTCTGGGTCAGAGTCATTCCCTGACATAACTAACTCAAGACATTCAACCTCTCTACTACCTTAGAGAACATCGCACAGGAGATTGTGGTTCCCTCCAATTTATTTGTTTACTCTAAGTTATCCCCAAAAAGCCAAGCTGCCAGTCCTACTTACAATGAATTAGTGATTCACCCCACACAGAGCCCCAGCAGAGTCCCAGTGACATCTGCGATGGTCAGCAAGCAGTACTGGAGACATCAGCATCAGCTATGGCTTATTTCTGAGATGTTTTTAATCACTCCACAAAGATTAAAAATAATTTGCAACAAGTACTGGATACACAAAACACAGATATGAGCTAGTTGTGATTATCTTAAGAGTCAGATTCCATCAACTGATATAAAAGAATAATTTCCCCTCATCAGCTGAGCCCGGTTTTCAAAATGTGAGAATTGAGGAAATGTTGGAGCCTTTGGACCTCTCACAGAAAGCTACAACTTTATGAAGAAGTAGAAGGATTTAGAAATACTTTCAATCTTTTTTTCTCTTAGTCATTTGTGCCTTACCCAAGACATGAACTGTAAAAAACACCGAGCTGTAAGAAGATGATGTCAACCAAAAAAAGAATACAGATCAGCTGTTCTTCTTCTCGCAACTTTCAACCAAAATCACTTTGCAACTGGGCAGTTGTAACTGCAAGAGTATTTTCATATCACTTCTATGTCCATTAAACTGCCTCTGTGCCAGGGCTCCCAGCGAGCCCCAATCCAACCACTGCACCGTGCACAACTTCACCGCGTTAAAACATCCTGTGTGGATTTACTGAATTTACCAGCTTGCCATTTTCTGTCACGAGTGCAATCAGAGACACAAAGTAATTAATCGGGCACACACCGCACTCTTGCTCACGCTGCTGTCTAGCACAATTAATTATCTGCACCAGGTTTGGAGAAGTTGTTCATCCCACTATTCCCTGTGCCACAGGAAGCGTATCACTCAGTAAATGGCATCCTGGGGTGCATTAGAAGGGGTGTGGTGAGTAGGTCGAGAGAGGTTCTCCTCCCCCTCTACTCTGCCCTGGTGAGGCCACATCTGGAATATTGTGTCCAGTTCTGGGCCCCACAGTTCAGGAAGGACAGGGAACTGCTGGAGAGAGTCCAGCACAGAGCCACCAAGATGATGAAGGGAGTGGAGCATCTCCCTGCTGAGGAAAGGCTGAGGGAGCTGGGGCTCTTTAGCTTGGAGAAGAGGAGACTGAGGGGTGACCTCATTAATGTTTATAAATATGTTAAGGGCGAATGTCAGGAGGATGGAGCCAGGCTCTTCTCAGTGACGCCCAATGGTAGGACAAGGGGCAGTGGGTGTGAGCTGGAACACAGGAGGTTCTGCTTAAACTTGAGAAGAAACTTCTTTATGGTGAGGGTGACAGAGCCCTGGGACAGGCTGCCCAGGGAGGGTGTGGAGTCTCCTTCTCTGGAGACATTCAAGACCCACCTGGACGCCTTCCTGTGTGATCTCATTTAGGTTCCTGCTCTGGCAGGGGGGTTGGACTGGATGATCTTTTGAGGTCCCTTCCAATCCCAACATTCTGTGATTCTGTGTAAATAATTCTGGGCAAACACAGCAAGCATGTGAAGTAAATGTTCTGCAGTCCTACACACATTTCAGTCATGATAATAAAAAAGGGAAAAAAGTGGAAACCAAAGCTCATAAATATGTCTGTAGTAGTTTAAAGGCCAAGAAATCATTTCACTGAAGAGAATAGAAGTATTTCCTGAGTAGATGCAGGACTTTCTTACATTTCCTGCAGAAAATTTCTGAAACCCGCAAGCAGCGATGTTTATTCAATCCAACTTATATTTTGTTATCCAAAACAAACTCCACTTCTCTGCCATATGCTCAAGGAGCACAGGGAACCCTACACTGCCAACATGAGGCGCTCAGCCGCTGCTGCAGTAAGTCTGAGATACCACACGATGCATTCCCATCTGCTTTGGAATTTTGTTTCATCTAGCAAGGCTGATAAATTCCCTGATTCTTTTGCCCCTCCACAGCAGTAGCAAGTCAAACCCAACCTGGCCAGCATTTCCTGTCACAAAGCCAGTGCAGAGCAGCAGGGGCATCAGGATGGATCAGGAAGCACCTGAGTTATCCGGTGGGAAGACAACTCACCTGGCAGCATCGCGGTCCTGGGCAGGAACTGCTCCTAAGAACGTGCCTCAGAGTGATGACACTGGGGACGGAGGGTCCCTGCAGGCTCCAGAAGCTTTGAGGCCAGCCTGTGCCATTAAGACCCCTCTGGGTAAAGGACAGTGTTGGCTGAACCACTTTGGGATCAGGCCAAAGAATCAGCGTTGGTTAAGAGGATAACTCTTGTTTTCCCAATTCCCTCAGCTCTGACAAGAAAAACTAGAAATTCACAATAAGTCCAGTGACCTTTTCCCTGGAAGCTCCTGGCTGGGGCATGGACCATGTTCTCCTTCTCCCTATGGACAGTGCCAAAGACCTCCAGACATTTAAAAGAATGTCAGTCTGCTAGGTGTGAAATTAAAAATACAGTTTCTATTGAAAAGAAGCTCCCAGCCTGAGTTTCACATCTCAGACGCTTGCTTTCTTATACACAAACAAACTGCACATATATATATATATATATATAAAAAAAAAAATACATACATGTGCATGTAATTGCTGTACTTGTCTTCACTTGTACATCACGAGACAGATTCAAGCTTGCTGGATTTAACACAAAAAAGGTTTTAGAAATACAAGATAAAAGTAATGAACATAGGACAGTCTGTGACATTCAAAGGAACTCTTCAAAATGCAATTTTCGTATGCTTTCCTAAATTTAATTAAAAATAAAATAAAATAAATGCATATTTTGCTTTTTCTTTACAGTAATTAATACACTGGGGGCTTAAGGACCTTTATTATCACTGCAGGAATTGATGTTTGTGGTAGCAGTGTTGTTCTTTTTTCCCCCCCTTCAAAAAGATATTCACAAATCAGAGGAGAAACTCTTTGAAGTATGCGGTAGGGACTTCTTCTGCCCACTCCTTATGCGTAACTCTTCTAACACGATCTGACCGAGATGCAGCTTTCCCCCCTCCAGCCCTCAGCAGCATGAATCTTGCATCAGTCAGATGTAGAGGATCTCACAGCCCAGGCACCTCGGATCCACTGGAGTAAGAGATGAGAGAACTGAAGCTCTCCAGAGGAGCCGGGAACTCTGAGCACCACCGCAGCCTGCCTGCATCACCGGCAGCTGAAAGCCGAGCTCAGCCCCTCACCTGATTCGGCTGTGACACATCACAGGCCTTTTCTTGACACAAGCCAAACAGATATAAACCAAGCTGGCAGCAAAAAGGTGGGGAGGGGATGAATGATTTTGTAAAAGTTTTCAATTTTAACTTTCATTGTAAATAATCTACTTCAGAGACAGAAGCTCTTCAGAACTGGTGGCACTTCATGTGAGATGCTGAAACTGGGTGGCAAAGGAGTCCAAATCAATTGCCAACCATGTCCTGGGCTGCATCAAGAGAAGTGTGTCCAGCAGGTCGAGGGAGGTGGTTCTGTCCCTCTACTCCGCTCCATAAGGCCCCACCTGGAGTACTGCATCCAGTTCTGGAGCCCCCATCACAAGAGAGACCTGGACCAGTTAGAAAGAGTCCAGAGGGTGGACTGTTAGACATCATGAGGATGATGGAGCAGCTCTACTGTGAGGACAGGTTGAGAGAGTTGGGGCTGTTCAGCCTGGAGAAGAGAAGGCTCCAGGGAGATCTTATAGCGGCCTTCCAGTACCTGAAGGGGTTCCAGGAAGGCTGTGGAGGGACTTTGGACAAGGGCAGGGAGTGACAGAACAAGGGGAAATGGGTTCAAACTGGAAGAGGGGAGATTGAGATGAGATATTAGGAAGAAATTCTTCACTGTGAGGGTGGT